>NW_027529169.1:1288195-1326309 GCF_008692635.1 Crocuta crocuta | reverse complement strand
CGCTCTGTGCCGCCCACGCCGGATGCACAGCCGGCCCTCTCCGCGCCCACGTACCCACGTGAGCGCCCAGCCGGCGACATTCCTACTCCCCCCACCACTCGCTCCTACCCCACCGAGCGGGGAGCCGAGTTTCACAACCACGCACGGGTACACAAAAACACGGAGAAACGCACGAACGTGCACACGCGCCTCAACAACTACGCGGACGCCCGCTGCCCACACTCTGGCCCCGCGGTGCTCTACGTGTGACTGCTTGGAGTGAGCCGGAGAAAGTTGGCGGAGGCTCGGGGTGCGCGGCTCCTCTGGGACGTGCATTCTACTGCCCTAGAGTGTGCACTTAGGGCAGATCTGTGAGCGCGGGGCTCTGCAGGAATTCCTTGGACATCCCAGCGCTCTTAACCCGCTGCATAAGGAGTAATTTGAAGGGCCGTTCTCGGAAACCCAAGCCTCCATCCCTGCCTCGAATCTCTGCCGAAGTTTAGGGTACAGGAATGGGCGGGTTATGCTACAAACTACCGCGATGATCTGTCGCGTCGAGTGGTCAGAGCCTAGGTCGGGCAGGGATGGGAGGGGCACCCATCCTTCCTTTACTTGTCGCACTCTATTTGCTGAGATGGGGGATCTGCACCGGCATTCGGTGAGGCAAAGCTGGGATAGGAAGGATAATCCTTCTGCGGACGTGTTTTAGGGGACTACGTTCGAGAGAGTCTAATGGAAGATGGGCAGAAGGCCGGCAGCGTCCGACGTGGCTCCCCGCGGAGGAGTTGGAGGGAGGAGCTCCTTCAAGGAGCCTAGCCCCCCTTCCGCAACCCAGCCCCCCCCCCGTTTGTTTCTCCTAGCCCCATCTGGTTCCCATTACACTCCCGCCCACGGCTGGGAGGGCTGGAGCTTGGGGGGCGGTGGGGGCACAGGCAGGGGCTCTGAGGGCCCGGTCCAGTAGCTCCAGGCTCTGACAAAATGAAGGCTTGGTGGAAGGGGAAACAAGCGGACGAAGGAGAAGGTTCTCCCGAAATCCAAAACCTCAGCCCCGCCCTGCCATTCCGCACTTCTGAGTGGCTCGGGTCCTGGCAGGGCGTGGGCGGCGTAGGCGGGGGCTGGTTCTACATTCCGGCTCGGCAGGGGACCTTTCCAACTCCGGTGGGGACAGCAGAGGGGGAGCGCATCACTGGGTGGGATTTCGGTAGCTAAGATTCTCCTCTCCTTCCCTTGAAGCCCCGAACACAGTGAGGGGGTTAATCGGAACGAGCAAAATACCCCCTCCCAGTCCCCAGTCCTGCAACTGGAGGGCGCGGCTAGACGGGCTCCCTCGGGGGACTCTCCCCGACCCCCTCTGAAATGTGTGGGCGCCCCCTCCCCCACGCTCCTCCGGTTATTTTGGAGCCTGGGCTGCCAGCCGCTGGCCCCGGGTTTCCACGTGCCTCCTCCCTCCCCCTGCCCACGCTCCCCGTGACGCACATCCTCCGCCCACGCAGCCTCTGTTCCAGGCGCCCCCCTTACTCCCACCCCGGCCCCTTTGAGGCGGCGCTGAATCCCCCGTCCGGAGACGCAGGCCCCGGGAAGAGGGCGGGGTGGGGAGTGTAGCCACAGAGGGGTAACCAACTGGGCGCCGGGCGATTGGGTCCCAGCTCGAAAGAGGACGAGGGAGGAGCCGATTCTGTGGCCTCCGCTCCTCGGTCCTGGGGCGGGTATTCGGCCGGAGGAGGAAGGGAGACCAATTCAGAGGCCTTGGCTTGCCCATTCTCCTAGGAGAGTCGGAAGGGGTCTCTGGGTGCAGACCTGCGTGGGAGAGTGAAACCACCGAGTGTTTGTGTCTTTGTTTTTCAGGGTTGTCGTGAGGTTCAAATGAGAGGATGTATATGAAAACTCTGTAAAGTGCCAAGCAAATTTAAGACATTATTGCCAGTTTGTGTCTATATATCCTGAGATAATGTATTTATGTGTTTCTTTACATCGACTTGTGTATCTGTGTCTCTGTCTCTATCTAGGTTTGTATGTGAGCCCCTATGTGTGGAATTAAAAATACATGCATTTAAAAAATCATTGACTTATGAAGCCCCGCCAGAGGCCCAGAGCGCCCCCGCAGCCGGAGCTGCTGAGATGTCTGTTCTTCGCTTCCCTCCCACTCCTGCCACCCCCAGCTCTCCTCCTACTCCCTTCCGTTGAGAACTAGGAATTTCCAGCCTTTTGCAAATGGAGAGAGACAGAGACAAAGAGACTGAGACTATGAGAAGCTATAGAAAACAAAGATAAAAGATAGGGGTGTGTGTGTGTGGGGGGGTGATTATAAAAGGGGGCAGCACAAATACAAAAATCTTCATTTCTTCTCTTTTTCTCCGTGAGCCCTATTCTCCCCGGTGTGGCTTAGGACCACTTCCCTGCTTGACTCACCTGCTTCCCCTTTCCCCCACCTCAGTGTTCTCAGAGGCACAAAGAGCACAGCAACGGATCCTATTTGATCAAGGATTAATCTATTGTCTACACTGGTCCCTTCCAGGAAGGGAAACAGTATCCTGAGTCCCAATTTTCCAAGAACAGGGGAAATGATTGTGAAGAAAGTGGGTGGAAGAGGAGTGAGGAAATTGCTAACCAGAAGGATTGTCATTCCCGGGCACGGGTAGATTTTCATCTAGCAGACTGCACTGCTCACATTCCCCTTCGCTCCTTTTCCACCAGGCCAAATCCAGCTCACTCAGGGAGGACTGGCTCAAATGTCGCCTTCCTGCACCCCCTCCAGGCAGAATTAATTACTTGCATCCCTCAGAGGCCTCGTGGCCCTTTGTACACATTTCAGTTATACTTGCTTGTCTCACCCTCAGCCCAGTACTTCAGGTTAAGTCTGGTATCTGGGAGGCCCTCTGAAATGAATGTGTTGATGTTGCTATTTCCTGGTCTGAACAATCTTGAAAAGGGTGATTGACACATTTTACTCCCAAAGGAGCTGAACCTGGGCAAAACTGTTAGGTGGAGAGGTCTCCTTTCTTAAAGTTTCTGGTGAATCTCCCAAGTCTGGCTCTTTGGCCTTCTAAAATGTCCACTGTTGTGGGGCATTTGGCCGGCTTAGTCAGTAGAGCATTCAGTTCTTGAGGCATGAGTTCAAGGCCCACACTGGGCATAGAGTTTACTTAAATAAAAAAATAAAAATAAAATGTCCAGTGTTCTGGTAAATTAATTCATGCCCAGATGTGAAAGGTAGAAGGCTAAAATCCTTGTTAGGAACAGAAAAATATGAATATAAAATAATGATTCTTCTTTCCTCTTTGTAACATGTTACAATTAATTAGTTTAAAGAGTGTCGTCCTTCAGTTTAGTCATTTTAGAAGAGATGCTTCACCCCGTGAAGACAAAGAATTGCTACTCTGCCTTTAAGGTAGTAGAGATAGTGCAATAATAGGGGTACAAATAATGACAGAAATATAGGGGGCAAGTGGTGTCTTCTGCTTCGGGTTGTAGGAAACTGGTTTAAACAGGCATCCAAAAAATGTGGTCATGTAGCCTAGGATTTTGATGAATGAATAGATTCTCAGAAGAAAGGGACAGTCAAGTCAGGAGAGCAGAATGTAAACTTACATGGAAGTATGAGACATAATGATGTGTTTCAAAAACTAGAAATTGTTTATTATTCCTGGATAGGCTGTGGTGGTGGTTAAAAACCAGCCCAGGGAGATGTACAAGGCCATTTTATTAAGTGTATTATAGACTACTGCTTCTCAAACTATAGTAAAAGACTAATTCAAAAAATTTCAATCTAGGGGCACCTGGGTGGCTCAGTCGGTTAAGTGTCCAACTTTGGCTCAAGTCATGATCTCACAGTTCATGGATTTCAGCTCTGCATTGGGCTCTGTGCTGATAGCTCAGAACCTGGAACCTACTTCAGATTCTGTGTCTCCCTCTCTCTCTCTCTCTCTGCCTCTTCCCTGCTTGTGCTCTGTCTCTCTCTCTCTCAAAAATAAATGAGCATTAAGAAAAAAAATTTAAATACAATTAAAAAAAATTTCAATCTAAGGGCATCTGGCTGGCTCAGCCAGTAGAACATGGGACTCTTGATCTTGGGAGCGTAAGTTCAAGCTCCATGTTGGGTGTAGAGATTACTTAAAAAATAAAATCTTAAAAAAATTCCATTCTATTGTCTCCTACTTTTATAAAATACTCTACATGTGAGTTATTAGAAAAGGAAATAAAATCTGTATTTTTATTAGATTCAATGAATATAAAAATTTTCTGTCAAATTGCTGGAAAACTTTCTAAATGCTTACATTTAACTTCTGAAATGCTTTCATTGCAGATTGGTACAAATTTTGAATCTTGTTGTTGTTGTTTTTAATGTCTTTTTTTAAATTTATTTCTGAGAGAGAGAGACAGGGTGAGCAGGAGAGGGTCCGAGAGAGAGGGAGACACAGAATCCGAAAACAGGCTCCAGGCTCTGAGCTAGCCCAGAGCCCAAAGCGGGGCTCGAAACCACGAACTGTGAGATCATGACCTGAGCCGAAGTCAGACGCTCAACTGACTGAGCCACCCAGGCGCCCCTTGAATCTCATTGTTGTAGTTAGTTTCTTTATAGCTGTATTTTAGATCATACTAAGGCCCCTAGATACTATGGAATCCTGAGATACTATGGAATCATAAAGACTTTGCAACACGGGAGAGACATAGGCAGATCTGCATTTAAGAGTAGTATGGATGAAGGGTTTTATGGATGCAAAAACAGCAGGGAAACCAGCTTGGAGAACCTAAAGTTGTCCACGTGAGAGGTGTCAAGATGCTAGACTAAATGACTGGGATGGGATGGAAAGGACACGTTCACAAGAAAGGAAGTAAAATACGTAGGACTTGATGATTGGCTAATGGGTTGAGGGGGACGAAAACTTTAGGGTAACTCTTGGGCTTCTAGCTTGGGTGACTGAGTAGATGGAATGCAGTGTCTTCATGAAATATTTATTGTCTGTAATCCTTTTCCTAAACTTAAGAAATTATGAAAACCAGGGGCGCCTGGGTGGCTCAGTCGGTTAATCGTCCGACTGCAGCTCAGGTCATGATCTGATGGTTTGTGGGTTTGAGCCCCGTGTTGGGCTGTGTGCTGACAGCTAGCTCAGAGACGGGAGCCTGCTTTGGATTCTGTATCTCCCTCTCTCTGACCCTCCCTTGCTCACCCTGTCTTTCTCTCTCTCAGAAATAAATAAAAAAACATTAAAAAAAAAGAAATTATGAAAATCAAAACTCTTCCATAACTCATTTGATGCCAAAACCTAATCTGACTGGAACTTATTTTGTGGCAGACCTAAACTTACATGAGATTGTTTATAGTTTCATTGATTCCCCCTTTCATTTATCCCCATATGAGTATTTATGTCTCATTGAAGAAAAATTAGTTTGATTACAGGGTGTTGTCTCAGGCCCCATTGGGATTGTTGCCTTATATGTTCTATCTGCACCATATTACCTTTCTAAAATCCAAAAATATTCTGTAGCACATTTACTATCCAGATTGTCCACCCCATTTACTCAACAGTATTGGCCTGAGTTCTTTTGGCTATTTGCATAAATCAGATCCACCTGCAGATAATGAATATTCATTGCATTGTGTGCTATAGACTCTGAAGATGGTTCTTTTTTTTTTTTTTTTAAGATTTTATTTTTAAATAATCTCTACACCTAATGTGGGGCTCAAATTTACAACCTCAAGATCAAGAGTCACATACTCTACCCCCTGAGCCAGGCTGGCACACATTAAAGATGATTCTTTTTTTTTTTTTTAATGTTTTATTTATTTTTGACAGAGAGAGAGAGACAGTGTGAACAGGGGAGAGTCAGAGAAAGAGGGACATACAGAATCTAAAACAGGCTCCAGGCTCTGAGCTAGCTATCAGCACAGAGCCTGACACGGGGCTCGAACCCACAAACCGTGGGATCATGCCCTGAGCCGAAGTTGGACCCTAAAGATGATTCTTAAAGTGTTTTTGAGCAGTGTCATGATTAAAATAAGACTGAAATCTTCTTCAGTGACTACCTTGAAGTGACAGAACTTATTTGGATGGTAAGTTATCATGTGTTTAGGGACAATAAAGTCTCATTATTGTATATCTCCTTTGCACATGTTTTTTGTTTTTTTATTTTTTTAAGTTTATTTATTTATTTTGAGAGTGGGGAAAGGGGCCGAGACAGAGGGAGAGAGAGAATCCCAAACAGGTTCCATGCTGTCAGTGCAGGGCCTGACAAGAGGCTCAATCTCACAAACCGTGAGATCATCACCTTAGCTGAAATCAAGAGTCAAGTGCCCAACTGACTGAGCCACCCAGGCACACCCACCCCCCCTTCCTTTGCCCATGTTAAAAGTCAATGGTCAGTGATCTCCTGGCATTAGTTCCCAAATCTGGAATTAGTTCCTTTGTTCTCTGGGCTTTATTCAAAACCAAAGAATGAACTCTGCATGGTGGGGATTTGGAGCCTGGTAGAAGTCAATGCGTGTGTGTGTGCACATGTTTATTTTTTAAAACTTTTGGATTTACAGAAAAATTGAGAAGATAGGATAGGGAGTTCCCATATACCCCACATCCAGTTTCTACCATCATTGCCTTATATCAGCATGTTGCATTTGCTACTATTAATGAACCAGTATTCATACATTATTCTTTTAATTTTTTGATGTTTTTATTTATTTTTGAGACAGAGAGAAAGCAGGAGCTGGGGAGGGGCAGAGAGAGACAGAGACAGGAAACCAAAGTGGGCTCCATGCTGATGGCAGACAGCCTGACGTGGGGCTCAAACCCATGCATGAGCTGTGAGATGGTGACCTGAGCCACCCAGGCATCCCCATACATGGTTATTAATAAAAAGTCTATGGTTTATTCAGATATTCTGAGTTTTCAACTAAATTTTTTTTCTATTCCAGGATTCCATCCATGATACCATATTACATTTTGTTCTTATGTCTACTTAGGCTCTTCTTGGTGTTACAGGTTCTCAGTCTTTCCTTGTTTTTGATGACCTTGATAATTTTGAGGAGCACTAGTCAGGTATTTTATAGTTTGACCCTCTATTGGAATTTGTTTAATGCTGTTATGATTAGGTTAATTTTATGGGTTTGGGGGGAGAGGAAAACCATAAACATAAAATGCCATTTTCATCGCATGACATCAAGAATACATAGTATCAGTGTGATTTATTACTGTTGATATTGACCTCTCCAGATCAGCCAAGAGAGTGTGTGTGAGAGAGATACAGGATTACTATTGCAGTAGCAGTAGCCTAGACTTTTTATTTAATTAAAAATTTTTTTTAAAATTTTAATGTTTTATTTTATTTTTGAGACAGAGAGACAGAGCATGAGAGGGGGAGGGGCAGAGAGAGAGGGAGACACAGAATCTGAAGTGGGCTCCAGGCTCTGAGCCATCAGCACAGAGCCCGACGCGGGGCTTGAACCCATGAACTGCGAGATCATGACCTGCTCTGAAGTCGGAGGCTTAACCGACTGAACCAGCCAGGTGCCCCTAAATACTTTTTTATATTTATTTATTTTTGAGAGAGAGAGAGACAATGAGCAAGGGAGGGGCAGAGAGAGAGGGAGACACAGAATCCGAAGCAGCCTCCAGGCTCTTAGCGTCAGCACAGAGCCCAAAGTGGGGTCTGAACTCACAAGCCCTGAGATCATGACCTGAGCTGAAGTTGGACTCCCAACTGACCAGCCACCCAGGTGCCCCTAGACTTTTCTTTTTGAGGATGCAATTTCTTCTTTTGCCCATAGCTCAGACCCATTTTGACCTTTTTAGAAAGTTTATTTACTTATTTTTGAGAGAGAGAGAGAGAGAGTGAATGGGGTAGGGGCAGAGAGAGAGAGGGGAGAGAAAGAATCCCAAGCAGGCTCGCACTGTCAGCACAGAGCCCGATGTAGGGCTCAAACTCATAAATTGTGAGATGACCTGAGCCGAAATCAAGAGTTGCACACCCAACCGACTGAGCCCCCAGGCATCCCGACTCATTTTGACTTATAAAAAATACCTTGTTTTGGGATATATCTGTATCTATATCTATATCTATCTATATATTGTTTTGAAAGTTTGAACCTTCCCCTGCAGTAACCTCCTTTCCAAATTTCCTCTCCACTCACTAGACTCCATCATCTCTAATGCTCCTACCCACCACTATCAGATTCTCTAAAAAAATAAGATGCTTCAATTTCTATTAACATTCACTGATTACCTGTTTATGTGCCAGGCACTCTTCTAGGGCCTCACACTGTGTTAAATCATGTAATGGGAAGCAGCTTGATGCATAGAAATAACTCAGTCTTTGGGTAAGACTTGGGTTGAAACTGCAGCCCAGCCCAAATAACTATGCAATCTTAGGCAGGCTCTTTGACTTAGCCTCGGCTTCTTCAATGGAGAGATTTGTCTCACAAGACGCCTTAAGGAATAAAAATCTTTCTCTTAATCTTCACATTCATTTGATTTCCAGCCACCATGGGTGCCTGGCTGGCTTAGTCTAAAGAGCAGGCGACTCTAGATCTCAGGGTCCAGTTTGAGCCCTATGTTGAGGGTAGAGATTACTGAAAACAAAAACAACAATAACAACAACTTTTAAAAAACCCTCAAAACCTTTTGCCTACATTTTATTTTATTTTTTAAAGTTTGTTTATTTATTTATTGGGGCATCTGGGTGGCTCAGTCAGTTGAGCATCTGACTTGGCTCAAATCATGATCTCAAGAGTTCATGGTTTTGAGCCCCCATCAGACTTTGTGCTGGCAGCATGGAGCCTGCTTTGGATTCTCTGTATCCCTCTCTCTCTCTGCCCCTACCTTTCTTGCACTCTCACTCTCTCTCTCTCTCTCAAGAATAAACACTAAAACAATTTTAATGTTTATTTATTTTTGGGGGTGCCTGGGTGGCTCAGTCAGTTGGGTGGCTGACTTCAACTCAGGTCTTTATTTCCTGGTTCATGGGTTAGAACCCCACACCAGGCTCTGTGCTCAGAACCTGGAGCCTGTTTAGGATTCTGTGTCTCCCACTCTCTCATTCCACCCCCGACTTGTGTTCTCTCTCTCTCTCCCTCTCTCTCTCAGAAATAAAAAATAAACATTAAAATTTTTTAAATTAAAAATTTATTTATTTTTGTAATCTCTACTCCCAATCTGGGGATGGAACTCACCACCCAGAGATCAAGAGCACTCTTCTCACTGAGCCAGCCAGGCACTCTCCCCACCCCCTGCCTACCTTTTTGAATAATGTTTATTCCCATAAAACACTGACATAATTTTTTGTGTGACTCGTTTTAAATTATCTAGGACTTTGGAGGACACATGGTCTTACTTAAAAAAAAATTGTCCTGTCAGAACCCTACTTATAAAGAGGTCTCAAGGGTAAGTTACCCATAACAAAAAGATCGTGTAAAAAGGAAAGAAAGACGGGGCGCCTAGGAGGCTCAGTCAATTAAGCTTCCGACTTTGGCTCAGGTCGTGATCTCAGGGGTTCGTGGGTTGGAGCCCTGAGTCAGGCTCTGTGCTGACAACTTGGAGCCTGGAGCCTGCTTCAGATTCTTTGTCTCCCTCCCTCTCTGCCCCTCCTCCATTTGTGCGCGCTCTCTCGCTCTCTCTCTTCTCTCTCTCTCTCTCAAAAGTAAATAAACATTAAAAAATATTTTTTTAAAAAGGAAAGAAAGACTACAGAAAGAATTTCTGACAATTTTGAGGGAAATATCAAATTTGGTAGAGGCCTCGCCCATTCTGATTTTCTATTGGTTAAGCTTACCATCAATTGCACCAGCTGTAAATAAAGTGGAGACGGAAGCATGTTGTTTGGGGGTGGGATCTTCCTGTCGCCATTGCTAACGTTAGGGTCCGTCTTCTGATAGGCTGAGAGCTGCTTTTCCCGCCCACTCGCAGCAGTTGCTAAGAGGCGGGATTATAGAGTCCGTAAAGGACGGAATGCTCGAGGCTCCGCCCATCCGATTGGTTGATAGGGGGCAGGTCTTGCAGTGGATAGGCTGCTGGCCCTGCCTGTTCCAGCCAGTTGCTGGGGAGAGGCACGTGAAGAGGAGGCGGCGTGAGGCGACCACGGCGGGAGGAATGAAAGTGGCGGTCTCACCGGCAGTTGGTGCCGGGCCGGGGGGCTGGAGGGCTGGAGGCAATGGGGGCGGTGGGGCAGTGCGGCTGCTCCTCGTGCTCTCCGGCTGCTTGGCCTGCGGCTCAGGTACCCCCGGGACAGCAGCTGTCGTGGGGGCGGGTGCTGAGGGGATTATATTTAGAAAAGTGGGGAGTGTCCCCAGGGTGTGGACCGTTACTCTGCAGTGGGGTGCGGGCGTGGGGCGGAGGAAGCAGCTTCGTCTGCAGTGAGAGGTTAGGGTCTTGTGGAGGCCTGGGGGAGCTACCCAGAGTGGGGAGGAGGCTGGAGCCTTTTGGCCGAGACGTGAACGGTGGCCTGGACTGGGTGAGGAGCGGTCCTGGGGGCTGCGTCGCGCTGAACAGGCCTAGATTTTCCTGATTAAGAGTAAGGGGACCCCAGTACCATTCCTGGCAGGCCGAGCTGCCACTGGAAAGGGGACATTCCATTCATTCAGCAAATTAGCAACACCTTCTGGGCGTATGCTCTGTCAAGACTCAGGTGGCTGAACGGATAATTTTAATTCACCGAAATGGATTGATTTCTGTCTTATGTCTTCTTACGTTCTTATAAGATCCGGCCCTATAGGACGGACCTGGCGCCGTTAATTCGCGTTTCCAAAAAGTAAAAGATAAAATACCATTCACCATCAGATAGGCTTTTTTTTGGAAGTTGATGGTTTTAAAAATTTTTTTTAATGTTTAATTTATTTCTGAGAGGGAGAGAGAGAGACAGCGTGGGCAGGGGAGGGTCAGAGAGAGGGAGATACAGAATCTGAAGCAGGCTCCAGACTCCGAGCTAGCTGTCAGTACAGAGCCCGACCTGGAGCTCGAAACCACAAACTATGAGATCATGACCTGAGCCAAAGTCGGAAGCTTAACCGACTGAGCCACCCAGGCGCCCCTCTTTTGGAAGTTTATTCGCTTTTGAGGCAAACATTGGTATCTACCTATTGTTGGATAATTGGCTTTGGACTCAAATTGAACTGTTTACCTTTTCTGCTCTAATTCATAAAACCTAGCATTTTCTTAAAAAAAAAAAACCCACCTCCTTCTACCCTCTTATCAAACGCACAACAGAAAAATAAGCAAGGTTTCCAAGTTCCACTGGAGAGCGTTGAAACTCAAGCGGTTAAGGATAATCATATCTTGTAAACACATTATGCTCTCACTTCTCCCTTCCTTTGCTGCCTATCTCAGGCTGTCACAATTATCCTTAGCTGCAGCTTTAAGGGTGTCTCAGGATACATGGATGTAGTTCCAAATTGTAACGTCCTCCTGAACTCCTTTTTTGGGGGGGAGACGGAGGTATCCAGGAAGGTACTTTTCCAGAGCAGGGGCCCAGAGTAACATTTGAAGGGCTACTTATTATTTTTTAAGTTTTAAGAGTGTAGAGGATTTTTTAAAATGTTTATTTACTTGTGAGAAAGAGTGAGCGAGAGAGGGGGACAGAGGATTTGAAGGGGCTCTGCCGACAGCTAATGAGCTGTGAGATCGTGACCTAAGCCCGAGTCTGATGCTCAACGGACTGAGCCACCCAGGTGCCCTGAAGGGCTACATATGATCTGAATGAACTTGGGTCACATGGTTAACCTCTAAAATGGGGTTATGGATTGTTTCTGTGAAAGAGAAAATATATGCAAAAATGTTTCTGCCTAGTCAGGATTCAAACAGCACTATTTCTTTAATGAGAAGAACAGGAGCTTCTTAGCTTGGAGAAGGGTGAATTTGGGATGATATTCTGCGTGGCCTGGTAGATCATGTGGGTGGCAGCTACAAAGAGACAATCAAGTTATAGACAAGAATTTTCTAAAAGTCAGAGGCACTTAAAGACAAAATACAGTACTTCAAAAGGTAGAAAGTTTTTTCTCATTCTGATTATAAAAATAATGTGAGTTTATTTTAGACTATTTGGCAAGAACAATTAAGTATAAAGAAGTAGAGAAAACCCTCACTCTTTATTCCATTCAGAGGCAATCCATTTTAGCCTGGTAGTTTTCCCCATGTTTTTAATAAAATTTTGGGGGCACCTGGCTGGCTTACTTGGTAGAGCATGCCACTCTTGATCCCGAGGTTGCAGGTTTGAGCCTCACTTTGGATGGAGAGATTACTTAAAAGATTGATTGATTATTATTTTTTAAATTAATTTTTAAAAATTTACATCCAAGTTAGTTAGCACATAGTCCAAGAGTAGGTTCCTTAATGCCCCTTACCCATGTAGCCCATCCCCCCCCTCCAGTAACCCTCTGTTTGTTCTCCATATTTAAGAGTCTCTTGTTTTTGTCCCCTCCCTGTTTTTATATTATTTTTGCTTCCCTTACGTTCATTTGTTTTGTATCTTAAAGTCCTCATAGGAGTGAAGTTATATGATATTTGTCTTTCTCTGACTAATTTCGCTTAGCATGATACCCTCTAGTTTCATCCACGTAGTTGCAAATGGTAAGATTTCATTCTTTTTGATTGCTGAGTAATACTCCATTGTATATACCACATCTTCCTTTAAAAATCTTTTTTAACGTTTTATTTATTTCTGAGAGACAGTGTGAGCAGGGGAGGATCAAAGAGAGAGAGAGGGAGACACAGAATCTGAAACAGGCTCCAGCTCTGAGCTAGCTGTCAGCACTGAGCCCGACGCAGGGCTCAAACCCATGAACCGTGAGATCATGACCTGAGCCACCCAGGCACCCCAATGTCGTCTTTATCCATTCATCCATTGATGGACGTTTGGGCTCTTTCCATACTTTGGCTATTGTTGATAGTGCTGCTGTAAACATTGGGGTGCCAGTGTCCATTTGAAACAGCACATCTGTATCCTTTGGATAAATACCTAGTAGTGCATTTGCTGGGTTGTAGGGTACTTAAAATCTTTAAAAAAGTTTTTTTGAATTGATAATATATTCATACACCTGTCAGCAATCCAGTTCTCTTCCCTGAAGCCCACCAGTTATTACTAGAGATAGTTTTCTTAATTGTTTTGTACCATAAAACATTTTTGTGTCATTTAAAATTCTTCATAATTGTTATTTTTATTTGTATTCTGTTCTTTGGACAGACCATTTACTTAATGTTTCTGAACTTAACATTTAGTTGGATATTTGTGGTGTTTCTAGTTTTTCTTTGTTGTAGATAACACTTTGTGAACATTTTTGCGTATAAATTTTTTACTGATTATATTTTTAGGATAGATTCTCAGATTTATTAGATCAAAAGCTAAGACATATTTAAGACCCTTGAAACATCTTGCTGAAATATTTTTCTGAAAAGTTGTACCGGTTTCAGGTACAACTGTGAAAACACCACTATCAGCACTATTTGCTTGTGACCCATATGCTTGCCAGCTTTGGATATTCTAGACTATAACATCTTTGCTAATTTGATAGATCAAAAGTAGTGTCGGGGCACCTGGGTGACTCAGTTGGTTGAGTGTTCAGTTTAGTGTCCGTCTCTTGATTTTAGCTGAGGTCTTGATCTCATGGTTTCTGAGATGAAGCTCTGCACTGGCACACTTGGGATTCTCTTTCTCTCGGCCTCTCCCCCCCTTCAAAATCAGTAAATAAACATTAAGAAAAAGTAGTCATGTCCCAAAAAGAGACAAAATATTTTTAAAAAGTGTCTTATTTTTCTTTGCATGTTTTTAAGTTTATTTATTTATTTAGAAAGGGAGAGCATTTGTGGGAGGGGTAGAGAGAGAGAGAGAGAGAGAGGGAGGAGAGAGAATGAATCCCAAGCAGGCTCTGTATTGTCAATGGGGAGCTTCATGCAGAGCTCGAACCCAGGAACCAAGAGATCATGACCTGAGCCTAAATCAAGAATCGGACACTTCACTGAGCCACCCAGGTGCCCTAAGGGTATATATTTTTTTATAATATATTTATTTATTGAAAATTTTCTTTAATTTGCTTGCTGTCTTTTACTTTTTTTTTTTATTGAAGTATAGTTGTCATACAGTGTAATATTAGTTTCAAGTATATAACATAGGCACCTGGGTGGCTCAACTGATTAAACATCTGACTCTTGATTTCGGCTCCAGTCACGATCACATGGTTCATGAGTTCGAGCTGTGCATTGGACTCTGTGCTGACAGTGTGGAGCNTACGTTACACAATGTTTACCGCAATAAGTGTAGATCCCTTTTACCTTTTTAAATATATTTGTATTTTTATGTAGTCGCTTCATTTTATTCTTATTTCCATAGCTTTTATGCTTAAAGAGCCCTCCAAAATTGAATTTATATCATTTTTTATGGTATACTTTAATTTTTTTTAACTTTACTTTTTAATCTATAATTAATGTTAGGATTTGGTGTGAGGTGAGGCTCTAGATAGATTTTATTTTCCAAATAACCAGTTGTCCCAGCATCCCATTGAATGATTCTTTGCTAAGTGCACTGTTTAAGATGCTTATTTTTAAGAAGGCTTTTAAGTATAAACTAAGTTAAGAAATGAACAGAGGCTATTTAAGAAATTGCTTTTCGGGGTGCCTGGGTGGCTTAGCCGGTTAAGCATCCGACTTTGGCTCAGGTCATGATTTCATAGTTTGTGGATTCGAGGCCCGCATCGGGCTCTGTGCTGACAGCTCGGAGCCTGGAACCTGCTTCATACTCTGTCTCCTTCTCTCTCTGCCCCTCCCTCACTTGTGCTCTGTCTCTCTCTGTCTCACAAAAATAAATAAATGTAAAAAATAAATAAATAAAAGAAATTGTTTTTCATGACTTTTTAGGGTCTATTCCAGTCCTCACATATTATGAATCATTTTCATTGATTCTGCCTGTGGATGTTAAGTGATCAGTGCTGTTGATTAAAGGATTGTAAGCAAGTATAAAGTTATTAACCTTTGAATAGCTGCTTTAATTGCAATATTTAATTGCTTTAAATGCAATAAGCAAGTTATGATTCACTACATTCCATGAAGGCATTTTCCAAAATCTTTGGGCTCAAAAGCATTTTCTTGAATGTTTTATTCATTCTACTTTTTAACATACTGGCCAACTCACTTAGGCGGGGAGAGGAAGAAATGTGGTGTATATCGTTTTGCTACAGGAAGCACAACATTTTAAATGAGCATTTTGACAACTTATATATATTTAAGGTCGTTTGGTTTAGTTCTGTGTTGCTAACAATTTAAGCTATAGCTGGAGTGGTGATTGTTCTACAAATTAGCCGTTTTGGCTGAATTGGTATAGTTCACCTCTCAATGAGTTTCCAAAGATGTGGCTGACCAAGGTGCTGATTTCCACAGGAGGTTGCTATTAAAGACATTTATTTACTTAATTAAAATTCTTTCCCTTGAATGTTATATAACTTGGGAAAAGGAAGAACTAGATTTTAAAAGATGTTGCTGGTTATAAAATAATTTTATTTAGGAAAATGGTGTCAGAATTTTAAAATTAGTTTCAAAACAATAATGCCTTTTCTTGGCATTAAATTTTTCAAACTCCCTGTGCTGTTGACATTATTTGTATCTTCTATCTTCTTGAAAAGAATAGTGGGCTTAAAAAGGTGTAGTGTTCTATTACTTGGTGCTGTGGGAGAGAAGGGAGTAACAAGTGTGACTCTTGCTTTTGTTTTTTTATTGGACAGGTGCATATTTCCACTTCAGACTTTGTTCATAGACTGGATATTCTTTTAAGGAAGTGTCAGGTTCTTGTTCAACAACATTTTTTAATTTTAATTTAATTTAATTTTAATTAAAAAAATTTTTTTTAATGTTTTATTTATTTCTAGGAGAGAAAAAAGAGAGACAACGTGAGCAGGGGAGGGTCAGAGAGAGAGGGAGTCACAGACTGAAACAGGCTCCAGGCTCTGAGCTGGCAGTCAGCACAGAGCCTGACGCGGGGCTCGAACCCACGAACCGCGAGATCATGACCTAAGCGAAAGTCGGACGCTTAACCGACTAAGCCACCCAGGTGCCCCGTCAACAACATTTTTTTTAAAAAATGGTGCCCAATGTATTTGTATGCCTCCATGAATTTCTCAGTACAGTAGTTTTAGCATTCACATAACCTTACTTATACTCTCCAGGAGAAGATAAACATTTTTTTAAAAAGTTTCATTTATTTATGTAATCTCTACACGCAACGTGGGGCTCAAACTCACAATCCCAAGATCAAAGGTTGCATGTTCTTCTGACTGAGCCAAGTGAATAAACTCTTGAACCATATTTGTGAGTGGATATTCTTTCAGTACATTTATGTGCTTGCTAGTGAGACAAATGTCAACAGGATTTGGAAAAGGTTTCACTTTATGAAAGATAGGCTAGGAGGAAATCCCAGTTACTACTGGATTAAACCGTAGTGAGAAACTGACAGATGGGAGCGGGGGTTTAGGGCATGCTACCCCAAGATGTAGTATCTTGGCATATTATATATTTTAAGCTGAGGGAGTTTAAGAAAACAACAGGAGCAGGAAGGTCTCTTTGACCTCCCCACCTTATCCTTCTCTGAAACAGACCATAAAATCTTGTGAGAGGTGCCCTCCCTCTCTCCTTATACCTTGAGGAATTTAAGACACAGAGGCATTTGAGAGGAATCTAAGCAAGTTTACTACAATTGCCACATACTCTTTACCATATTCCTTCATAGCTGTCCACATTTTATCAAACATAGCATAAAAGTACATAGGTCTAACTGTTTCTTTGGGTCTTCATTTCCTTACGAAGGCTTTTGTGTCACGTTAAACTTTTATTAAATGTGTATGCTTTTCTGTTGTTAATCTGTATCAGTTTAAAATTTCAGACCCAGCCAAGGACCCTAAGAGGATCAAGGAAAACTTTTTCTTCCCTTACAATATTAAGATTGAATTTTTAAGAAAATTGAGATGTAATTCATGTATAATAAAATTCACCCTTTCAGTGGTTTTTAGTATATTTACAAGGTTGTGCATCCATCATTATTGGCTAATTCCAGAATATTTTCATCACTCCAAAATGAAACCCCATATGTCTTAGCAGTCATTCCCCATTCACTTCTGCTCCTGGCAGCCACTAACATCTACTTTCTTTTTCTGTGGATTTGCCTATTCTGGACATTTCACATAAGTGGAATCATTCGATATATGGTCTTTTTGATCTGGTTTCTTTCCTTCAGAATGATATTTTCAGGGTTCATCCATCTTGTAGTATGTATCAGTACTTCCTTTTATGGTTAAATAATATTCCACTGAACAGGTGGGTCTATCATATTTTGTTTTATCCATCAGTTCATAAGTTGATGGACATTTGCATTGTTTCCACTTTTTAGTTATTTATGGATATTACTACTATGAACATTCATGTACAAGTTTTTGAGTGAACATGTTTTCAGTTTTCTTGGATATATACATAGGAGTGGAAATGCTAGATCATACAATAACTCTATGTTTAACTTTTTGAGAAACTGCCAAACTCTTTGCCAAAGAGGATGCACCATTTTACATTCCCAGCAGCAATGTTTGAGTGTTCTAGTTTCTCACATCCTGCCCAACCCTTGTTATTGTCCTCTTTGATTTTAGCCTTCCTAGTGAGTGTAAAGTGGTATTTCATTGTGATTTTGACTTGTAGTTCCCTGATGACTAATGATGTTGAACATCTTTTCATATGCTTATTGGCCATTATTTATATCTCCTTTAGAGAAATGTCTATCCAGATCCGTTGGCCATTTTTACAGTTGAGTTGTTTCTTTTTTTATTGCTGAGTTGTAGAATTCTTTATATATTATGGATTGTAGACCTTTATCAGATATATGATTTGCAAATATTTTCTCCCATTTTGTGCGTTAATCTGTTTACGTTCTTCAAGGTCCTTTGAAACACAAAGTTTTAAATTTTTATGCACTCTGATTCATCTGTTTTTTCTTTGGTTGCTTATGCTTTCATGTCATATCTAAGAAACCATTGCCTAGAGTGGTCATGACGATCCACCCCTGTGTTTTTTTCTAAGAGTTTTATAATTTTTGCTCTTATGTTTAGGTTTAAGATTAAATTTAACTTCAAAATTATCTCTAGCTTCAACTAAAACCATTTTGGACTGGCAGGCATCCTTGCCTTTTTTGTGTGTATAACTTTGCTTTCTTAAGGTTTTGTTTTGTTTTTTAGTTTATTTAAATCTATCGATCTTTATACCTAGATCAAAGTGATAACTGCATTTCCACTTAGAGTAGCCCTTAATAAGTTGGTAAGTACAATATAGAACTCAAGGAAAAAGTTATTTAACTGTTTTGTGGTAAAGAAGGTAGCTCGTACAAACTTGGGTGGAAAGGTATGAGAAAGTGGTCATTTGTAAGCCTTGAGATTGAATACAAACTTCTGAATGGAGAATCTTCTATCTTGGCAAAATGAGAGGGACTGCATACGTTAATTGACTGCTCATAAAATTTGAAACAAAACAGCTGGAAAAAACGTGATTTTGTGATCTTTCAGCATCTACTTAAAGTACTATATATGCAAAAACATTGCCAAGTCTGTTCATCCTATTCAGGAGATAGGGAAAATAAATAGATGGGGTTACTTTAACTCTGCCTTTATAAGGGAAGCAGAACCTGGGTGTGAATGTCAGTTAAGCTATTCACTAGCTGTATGACTTTGGGCAAATTGCTTAATCCTTCTAAGCATCAAGTTTTTTATTTGTGAAACAACAATCATGAAAGTGCCTGCCTCATAGAATTGTTGGAGAGTTAAATGAAAGACAACATACTGTCTTAATAAACACTTAATAGTAGCTTCTATTACTGCTTATTCTGGGTTAGTTGCTATTTATAACATTTAAATGATTAAATTTAATGGAAATAAGACTGCCTTGTTTCTTGTTTCAGTTTTCTTTTTTTTATTAATTTTTTAAATGTTTATTTATTTTTGAGAGAGAGAGAGCATGTGCACAAGTGGGGAGAGGGGCAGAGAGAGAGGCAGACACAGAATCCATAGCAGGCTCTAGGCTCTGAGCTGTCAGCACAGAATCCTACATGGGGCTCCAACCCATGAACTGTGAGATTATGACCTGAACCAAAGTCAGCCACCCAACCAATTGAGCCACCCAGGCACCCCTCTTGTTTCAGTTTTCTTGTTTCTCAATCACTGACATTTTAACCTTAACCTTAAGAAATTGGTCTGTTTCACTGGTATTGTAATAGCATCATAGTGTAACAGATGGTAGCTACACTTGTGAGCATAGCATAAGGCATAGGCTCCTGGAATCACTGTATTGTACACCTGATACTAATGTAACATTGTATGTCAACTATACTTCAATTTAAAAAAATAGTGATTGGTTTAATTCTTTTTATGTAATGGGTTATAGTTATTAGCTTGTTCTGTTATCCTAATCTTTATTTCCTTTCTTTGCATAAAGCTGGAATTGACATAAACGTGGTCATGCTTAAGGAATCCCAAGTTTATAATATGAGTGACAGGCAACAGTTCTGTTATAAAAATGTGCTTATCCCCAGGTGGCATGATGTGTGGACACGGATACAGGTAATAATTTGGAGGCCCCTGGCTGGGGCAGCTTCTGTGAATATCTGTCTGTGATTAGGGAGTACTTTGACACATTTTCCCCCTTCACACACAATTGGAAAAGAAGTATCGTCAACAACCTTGTTAGGGCTCAGATTATCCTGTTGTGTTTTCATCAGTACGCATTCATGCTTGCTTTGTGTTCCTCTATCTTTGTTCCCTTAAGTAACTTAAAATACTTGACCCTGAAGTAACCTCCTTCCTCTTTTTCCCAAAGAAGCTTTCTTCTCTTCCTCCCTGTCCTTCATACACATAAGCACACACACGCCAACCCCCTCTTTCTTTTAAAGGCCTTATGCCTTCTTCGGCCTGGAAACTGTTGCGTGCCTATCAGGATGTAAACTCTTTTGCCTTGCTGTTCCTATTCTGTTTTGATTCTACACGAAATATTTCATTACCCCCCTGCCTGAAGTTTCCCTTTGATAGGATGACTTTCGTTTCATTTATTTCGTAACACTATTAAGCCACCTGGCAAACAAGAATGTCTGGCTGTAATAGTGATTGAACAAAATGAGTCCTTTTGGAAACCCTGCTGCTGGTATAAGCATAGTTACTGATAAGGGCATTGTTGTTCACATCGTAAACATAAGGGTGGGCTTGTGGGGTTTTTTAATTTTCTTTTTTTTATTGTCTGATATAAAGATCATATTCCATCTGAGACACATTATAACCAACATTTACCCATAATCAGTGATTTGTGACGGAGGGTTGAACTTCTCAGCCTGTCATTATGGGAAACATTTTCAGTTTTCTAGGGCGGCCTTCTGCCTGACAATTTTCTTTTTTTTCTTTTTCTTTTTTTTTGCTTAGCAATTTTCTTAATATGCCAGATACTTGTTTTGTATCCTCTCTTATAAATAGCTGTAGNACATTCAACTCATGGTAACAACAAGACATCCTAACAGCTGCCTCTCTGTACCATGTGCAGTGTTATTTGCCCAATTATGTTTTAGCCGCTGCATCTCTAAATTTCTTATAAGCCTTGTGGAAAACTGGTGTTACTGATATCTACCCTAGAGTTATATACTCTAAAGTTTTTTTAAATTGTATTTATGAATATTTAAAATTTCTGCTTCTTTCTCATCCCGATTTTACTTGTGTTACAGATCCGGGTAAATAGTTCCAAACTGGTACGCATCACCCAGGTGGAGAATGAAGAGAAACTGAAGGAGTTAGAGCAGTTTAGTATCTGGAACTTTTTTTCCTCCTTCTTAAAAGAGAAATTGAACGATACTTATGTTAACGTGGGCCTATACAGCACAAAAACCTGCCTCAAAGTTGAGATTCTAGAGGAAGACACCGAATACAGTGTCATTGTGACCCGGAGTAAGTCTTACCTCTGTTTTTCTGTGGATTTTATAGTGAAACAGGACTGAACTTTGGAGAGTGTAAGTAGTGAGACAGAGAAGTCAGTCCAAGACAACTAGCTCCCTTTTGGTTCTGATTACAACCTGAGCATACCCCTGCTCCAGACAGTTGAGAGAGACCTTCTCCCACATAAAATCCTTTAGGCCTAGGATAGAGATTTCACGTTAGGTCATTCTGAATGTCTCCTTACCTAGATTTGTGAAGACTTGTGTTCCTAATACTTCCAGTGGCCCTGAGCTGATCTGCTTAGTGTTCTTCAGAGTTAAGACAGGTTTATTCCTGCCCTCTGGGCACTTCTAGACAGTTAGAGGTCCTGAAATGTATAGGCCTACATTTGAAGACATGAATGGTTAAATAATAAAAACTGAAGAAAGTAGAACTGAATATTAATGCTTCACAAACAAAGATTTGTGGAACCATAAGTAACTTTGAAGATCACTACAGTTTATTTAAGGCTTATTCAGTGGAACTGGAAACGTTTTCCCTTTTCTGAATGTATTTAAGAAAGTTTCACAGAGGACTGGAATCGTTATCCTGTTTTATTTTCTGACTTTTGGTCTCTCTTTGGTTACTACCCAGGGTTTTGGGATGTTGCGAATAGCAGAAACATTCCTGGGTTTTGCTACAAAGTCCTAGGGTTCCACGGTATCTTTTTGGTTGTATAGAATTTGCCTTTTTTGGGAGGGGGGGTGGTGGTGTTCCTTTTACAAGTACTGATTCTTTTAGCTCCTGTTCTGTCTGTGGACCTCGCCTAGACTCAGAGCCCTTGAAGGTGAATGCTGTGGGAGTGTCTGGTATGCCCCTGAGGGGCCTCTGCTTGGGCCCCCTGGTCCTGGGTGAGATGTGTTTGAGTGTAGGCTTTTCCAATACAGTGCTTGTGTAGCAGAGGGAAGTAGGTGGTGTTGGGCAAGAAAAGCAGCCAGTTAGAGAACAACAAAGGGCCTGGACCCAAAGTTCTAGGCAAATCTGCTGAATCCGAACCTGTGAGTGATTGAAGGCATGAAAACCAGAGTAGTAGAGACCCCTTGTGGGCGATTGCATGAAGCGCTGATGGCATTATGCCTGGCTCCATCCAAAGCAAAGTTAGTTTCTTTTAGCCTTAGCTTAGGTAGCCAAAACAAAAATAAGATTTCCAGAAAAGCACAGGTTAGAGAGAGAAAATAATTATATTTTCTACTTGGAAGGGTTCCCAGGCTTTAAGTGGAATTTACAATGCTGTTTAGGTGGGTTGTTTGCATTTACAGAGGTTGGTGTGCTGGCTGATTTAACCCTGCCCCCCCAGTTGAAAATCTGCATATAGCTTTTGACTCCCCAGAACTTAATTACTAATGGTCTAATGTTGACGAAAGACTTACTGATAACCTAAACAGTTGATTAACACATACTTTGTATGCTCTATGTATTATATACTGTGTTCTTACTATAAAGTAAGCTAGAGAAAAAAATGTTATTAAGAAAATCACAGGAAGAGAAAATACATTTATAGTATTGTGATGTATTGTCAGAAAAAGTCTGCGTATAAGTGGAACCGGGCAATTCAACCCATGTTGTTCAAGGGTCAGCTATGTTTTATTAGCTGACTAATAATGCCAACATTGCCTTTTATTCTATAAAGGCTTAAACTGTTCGTTTCCCCTATTAAACAGAAGTCTTTATTTATTTCAGGATTTGACCCCAAACTCTTCTTCATTTTCCTCCTTGGACTTGTGCTATTTTTTTGTGGAGATTTGCTGAGCAGGTAGGTTCCTGGGCTAGAGTACAAAATGACAAGGCTTAGACCCACCCTGCTTGGCTTTTATCATGAAGACTTTAGGTGCTGCTCTTTCCTCTTCCATGAGATTTATGGCTAGGCCATTGCCTGCTTGGAAAATATTTTTTAGTACTTTAGTAGGTGTTAGGATTTTGCTATATTCTTACATTGAATAAGATTGGCAAGAATAAAATTCTTGGATTAGGTTGAACCATCATGTCATGGGATTTAGTCAATATATCACCACCCTTTTCACCATTGGAAATAACGTGTTAAGTCCCCATTTTTACAGGGCCATGAGTTTGTTGAGGAGTTTCATGCCATTCAGAGGTAAAAAAACAAACACCAACCACTTATTTCCTGCCTTTAGGAACCTACTAGCTAAGGTAGGTAAAACTGACATGTACAAATATGCAGAAAACATACAGATAACTAAACAAAACATTGAACAAGGGTGGTATCAACATTAACTTTGTACACAAGTGAAAAGAATATTTATGGAATAATGAATGAAAGCTTAACAATTAGAGTTGGAAGTCAGGCTGCAGTGAGATTGGTAGAAGTTGTTCCTTATTTTGGGGGTCCTGAGAGAAACTCACAGTGAGGAGGAGGAAAGTCTGGCACCAAGAGCCTGGAATAGGGCAGGCGCTCTCTCTGTTCCAGGCTGTGTGTCTGGTTATCTTTCTGGGTAATCAGTTCAGTTCCAGTTTTCGGTCTCCAGTAGGATAGTATACCTGTACCTTCCTTTTCCCCAGTGAAGCCATGCAGTTCTGAAGAAAGACTCATTAAAAATTGGGGTGGGAGAGATGCTGCGATGGGAGTGGGTGACTAAGCAGAGGCTTATTGTTGGGAGGTATTTGAGGGGCCTCACTGGTATCAATCCTCATAATCTGGCAGCAGTTACATTGTACCAAGTCCCATCAGTGTTGACACCTCAGGTTTTAAACAAATACCTGCTCTAATCTTAGACTTTTTTCTGTCTTTTGGCTGGGATAGTCTACTTTGAATGATGCCATGTATGAAGAATATACACGTAGTCATGAGATAATGTTTCTCTCTGCAGAAGCCAAATCTTCTACTATTCCACTGGGATGAGTGTGGGAATTGCGGCCTCTCTGCTAATCCTCATTTTCATACTGTTCAAGTTTATGCCCAAGGTAAGTAGCGGAATCCTCAAATGCAGTCAGGATGAGCTTGGATAGTTAGTTGAGGGACTATTTTGTTGAATAATCTTACAGCACTGAAAATTGCATTGGTGGCTGATAAGTCAATGTCCTTCCTACTTTTTCCTTGATTCAGAAAGGTACTTTCCACGATGGAACTTGGAGCTTGATTACCTACAGATTCCGCCTTTCATTTAAAATCCCTTTGCATAGTGGGGAATTAAAGTCTCCTTCCTGTTTGCTAATCACACAGCCAGGCTTTTAACTTAACTCAGCACCTCATTTTCCCAGTGGTCTTTGCAGACTATACCATTTTAAATATAAAGGATGTCTTTTTAAGAGATGTGGTTTTTGTGTATTTTAGTAGGTTGAAGTTCTTTGAAATGATAGTTCCATTTTGCTTCTTTTATGTTTAGAAAGCCTGTTGTAACTTTTTGTTTTCACTTCTACTCTGTTTTAGAAAAGTCCCATTTACGTCATCTTGGTGGGAGGCTGGTCCTTTTCTCTGTACCTCATTCAGCTAGTTTTAAAAAATTTACAAGAGATCTGGAGGTGTTACTGGCAGTATCTTTTAAGTAAGTGTTGTCAGTTTTGCTTTCCTTTTTATATGTTTATGGGTTATTTTAATTCATTTGATCATGAAAAGGTGTTGCTTGCTTACAGGAGCTCATAGTCCATGCTATTTTATTAATTTTTAAGAATCGTAGTTCTTTATTCCTAACTCTGTGCGGTTGTCACATTAAGTGAAAATGGTGTTGCCAGGGAGAAGACTTTAATTGGCTGGTGTCTATAAGTACACCTTTCTTTACACAATAGGCATTTTCCTGAAAATGACTATATTAATTGACTATATTAATAGAATTGTATTTTAAGTCCACTTAAAGACCTTAAGAAGTAAAGGACTCTACATGAATGTTTCTGTAAGCTGCAGATCCTTTGCTTATACAGATGGTAACCCTTAATCTACCTTTTGAGAGGTAATTAATCTGGATTTTCATATATTAGGCTTTTTTAATTAAGAACATTTTTTTAATGTTTATTTTTGAGAGAGAGACAGAGCATGAGCAGGGGAGGGGCAGAGAGGGAGACACAGAATCTGAAACAGGCTCCAGGCTCTGAGCTAGCTGTCAGCACAGAGCGAGATGCGGGGCTCAAACTCACGGACTGTGAGATTATGACCTGAGCTGAAGTTGGACACTTAACTGATTGAGCCACCAGGTACCCCTAGGCTTTTTTAAACAGACTGTTGTAGTGTTGTTCAACATGTAACTTCAGTCGTCCGTTTGAACCAAATAAACTTGGGAGCAACAGAAAGGGTAGAAACTTAAAGAGATAAATAGTAATGAAAATGTGTGAATAATTCAGTAAAGATCTTGTCCGTTTTCCTAATTCAATAGGTGCTATATAGTGAATGGATTGTTGCTCCCCACACAAATGATTTTTACCAGTAATAGATGAAAAAGCATGTTTTCTGATAACTCTTCTCATAGGCTATGTCCTCACAGTTGGATTCATGAGTTTTGCAGTCTGTTACAAGTATGGGCCCTTGGAGAATGAACGAAGTATCAACCTGCTGACCTGGACCTTGCAGTTGATGGGCCTATTTTTCATGTATTCCGGTATCCAGATACCACACATTGCCCTTGCCATTATCATCATTGCACTGTGTACTAAGAACCTGGAGTACCCTATTCAGTGGCTGTACATCACCTACAGGTGACTGAAAGGCAATATAACTTTGTAATGAAACATGCAATATGGGATGCAGTTGCGGCAAAAGGGTACAGAGGTGTTGACCTGGGAACCTCTTTGTTAATGGAAATTTATTGTATTATGCTTCTGCTTTTGTTCCTTCCGAGTCTTTCTTTTTAGAGTCTCTCTGGGCATTTTTATAATTTCATTCTAGCCATTTTATATAAAATAAAAGCTTCCAGTAAAGTGTCATGTGTCCCTGTGACCACTAGGTGGTGCAGAGTATACACTTTTACACCACATGCCTCAGGTCACCAGGTTTCAGAATATTTCACATTGGCTCTCAGATTGCTCTGCGAGTTCTGGTCCTCAGATGTATTTCAAAGCGTGTTATCATCTTGCATAGTGAACGTGGAATGGTCATAGGTTCTGAGGTTATCAGTGGTGGTTTTATTAGGTAGTCAAGATGATGCCTTCAGTTTGGGGAATCCAAGTTAATGGACCACAATGTTATACCATCATTTTCTTGTCATTTTTCCACTTATTGGAAGATAAATATTTTGTCTGTCATTTGTTGGCAAATAAGTGAATTTATCCACATTAGTGAATAATATGGATTATTCTGACTTGTCATTCCTAGTCTCACATGTCAGGTGTATATTATAAGTCAAGGTGTCTATAGAAGAAAGGTGGGAATGATGACTTGTAATGCCCAGGCTCTCTGCTGTATACTTGGCTCACTGAAGGGAGCTAGAGGGCAGGCTGAATAAAAATTACTGATTAATGATTCATGATGTTATTTTGGTGAGCACAGAAAGATGTGTAAGGCAACAGAAAAGACTGTCCCCCCTCGTCTCCTGACAGAAGAAGAATATCGGATACAAGGAGAGGTGGAGACCCGAAAGGCTTTAGAGGAGCTTCGAGAATATTGTAACAGTCCAGACTGCTCTGCCTGGAAGACTGTTTCTCGAATCCAGTCTCCAAAGAGGTAAATCCTTGACCAGCTGTGCTAAGCATCTATCAGGCTAATTGTGACCTTGAGTTTTAACAGAGATCATACTTCTAGATAATCATTTTGTATTGGTGGCTTTGTTTTCCTATTCACCTAGGAGTAGTTGACAGAAGGATACGTGTATCATCATATGTTAAGCTGTAGCCTGTTTTCTGTTTCTTCAAGGAACTATCTACTCTAGATTTGATTGTAGCACTGAGATGAGAAGACTCCAGGACCATATTAATTTTCCCCTGTGATAGTTTTGCCTTGCTCTCTGTGTCTGAATTTTTCTATGTGTAGGGCAGGGAGGGGTCTTTTTTATTTGGGAGCAACTGTACCAATAAGTATGTGAAGCTTCGGTTTGGAGTCCTGATGGCATGAAGGTCATAGAGCCATAAACATGAATAAATGTGTAATGCCGCTTAATCTTCTCTTATCAGGATTACAGGTGACTAAAGGAACCTTAGCACTTTCCTAACTAAAAAAAAAAGTGTAGGCTAGTGCTTATTAAGCAGGATGGCATTTCAGGGATTGTTGGGTTATGATCCCAGCTTTCCTGTTCTCCTTATTTCTTGCTTTAGCCTACTTGCCTGCCAGAATAAGGCTAGACTTAATATAATTTGAGTTGTGAGTGCATCAGATGTTTCAATTTGTTCTTATTTTGAAAGGAAACCAGAAAGAGCAGAAGGCAGGTTCTTAAAGATTATTATCTTCTCTTTTCTAGATTTGCTGATTTTGTGGAAGGTTCTTCTCACCTCACACCAAATGAAGTTTCTGTCCATGAGCAGGAATATGGATTAGGGAGCATTATTGCCCAGGATGAACTCTCTGAAGAAACATCCACTGATGAGGAGGGCTCAGATTCTCGGTACCCCACTGTCACACAGCAGATCAACTCCTGACTTAGGTGGTGGTTGGTTATTTTTATGTGGACTGGCGTGGGACCTGATGGTTCATGTCGCATGTGTGTGTAGCTGCTTCTCAGCTCTTTGAAACAGGGTGAGATAGTGCAGAAATTCTCCCACACAAATTAGAGGCCTGAAGAGGCCTCCCTCGCAATGGTCCTGGTGGTCTCTGTGGGATCCCTGGGAGAGTGGATCAAGTATTGAATGCTTCTCAGTGCTTCCCATTGGTTGTGGGCCCACCTTTATGTTTCAAAAACAAAAACAAACAAACAGACAACTGGATGGCCACAGCCAGCACGGCATTCTAGCTCTTCTTAAGAGTTCATTTGGTGGTGGCATGTCTGCCACCATAGCTGGCACTCGAAAGTGAGAACCATTATATGTGTGCAGTAATGCTTTCAGACCACATGCTGCATCTTCCAGAGAGAACTCCACACATCTGAGCCTCCTTCACTTCTGCTTTTCTTTCAGTGACTTTAGAATAATCCTTGTTTTAGCTATTTTAAGAGGAAAATAGATTTTTATGTCTGTCTTATTTTTTAAATGAATATATATTTTTAAATGTAACAGATTCATGTTCAGAACCAGCAAGTGCTCCAGATTGACAAACCCATAGGCCCCTATGTTTATTAATGTGGATTATCCATTAAAGCCCCAGAATTGTTGTGTTGAGCTTTGAATTCTCACAGTACGATGTTCTAAGTCTTGCTTGCTTTGAGGAACATGCTTGTAAAGTCTTCTGTAGGGGAGGTCTGTCAGGCTTTTTATTATATCCCAACTTTTAATTGTATCTTAAAAAGACCTTTACATTCTTTCCTTCCCATTCCTCCTTGCCCCCTTTGCCCTTTCAGGAAGTATCTATTTCCTCAACTGTGAAGGAAATGCATTTCTTACATTCTCTCCCCCTTGGTTTGTAGCATTATTCCTGCTAGTTGGGAGAAGTGATCATTTTTAGAGAATTTAAATGCTTTTTACAGGTTCTCCATTTTTCCTGTCAGTGGGACACATATCTTTGAGTTGCTGTGGAATCAAGAACCTTTCCTTTTCCTTTCTCTCCCTTTGTTTCCTATTCCTTTCAGCCTTTCCTTATCACTTGCATACCCCCCCACCTCCCAGTTTGGCTAATTTGTAAGCCCTGAAACTATCTGTGAAGTTTCCTTGATACAACATATAAATTATAGCTATGTAGCTGCCTCAGTTTGCATTACCATGAAATAGACCTCCAGGTAATCTTCATGCCTCTGAATGTTCATTCAGCCATCAGGATCAGACACATTTTCTCCATGAACTTAGCATACTTACTTGCAGTTCCATTTCTGGCCAGAGATTCATGCTGCCTTTTATTACAGTGGCATTACTTTCAGATTCTTTTGCCATTGGAAAGTACCCTTATAAACCAGCAATGTCATTTATGAGGGAGCAAATTCCCAAGTCTCTATCATTTGCTTGGTTCTGTCTTTATGATCTTCACCCTCGTACCTTGTAAGAAGCCGTAATTATGCTAGCCAGGAAGATAGGCACTGAAGGCAGCTAGCATCAAGCTCACTGGTTTACCATGATCATGGAGAAGGCAGATGAATTTTTAAAAAGCTGCAATGACTCCTTCAGACCAGCCACTTAGATAATCTTGAAAGGCCCTGGGCTCATTGCTGACTTCCAAAATGTCAGCGCTGAGACTCCCCTCCAGGTGGCCAGTTGATTATTACCACCAGTGTTTCCCACAGCTTTAAACTGTCCTAAAGTGACAACTACCTCAGTTGGCAGCAAATATACATATAGTAGAAAGTGAAAAAGCAGTATTTGGGCAGCTGCTGTGGGTTCAAGTTGCAGGGCAAAGGAGCTTTATATCAGGAAACCTTTATGCCTTTGTAAATTATGTACATGGTAAAATTTTATTCCTCTGTGAAGAACTGCTAAGACCTCTGGAATATATTATTTTTTGCTCTGTTTATAGAGATCAAGATCTAGCATATTTGAGCATAAGTTAATTTGAAAAAATAATTCATCTGTACAGGTGGTCTCAGGATTACCTGGCGACTTTGGTGCTTTCCCTCAAATCGCTCCTTAGAGAGGCGGTAGCTTGCCTCCAGGGTGACTTCTCCTGACTCTTGTCTTTATTTCAGTGAGAGAGCACTGTGAAGCAGGGAAAGAGTCTCCTCTTTTTCTGTTTAGTTAAATTCCTTATGAAATATAGTTTTTATCTCCAGACCAGTTTTTTCACCGTGTTTGAATTTGAGGTGAGTAAACTCCAGCTCTTCTTATTACTCCATGTCTGGTCGTCAGAGAACTGAGCTGTAGGCAGCAGAATTGACAGCAGATCTCACAGCATGAGAGCTGCTCTCAAACAGTGAAGGACGGTGCCCGGTGCCCTTTGGCGTGCTGTGTGTCCTTGCCCTGCCTGCCTGTATGGCTCTGCCCCAGATGCTTCAGAGCCTCTGTGTGCCTGCAGATTGCTGGACTCCATAAGCCTTCTTCAGGAGCTGCTCTTGTCTCCCTCTTGGCCACTTAGTCTGCTGGCTTAGTCACTACTTGAAGCCCCCATTTAATTTTCTCTGGCAGTTGCAGCTCTTGCAATCCAGCATAGTCTCATCTCTCAGACTGATCTCATCAGGAAGGATCGAAGGGATAACCATGGAGTGAGCTGGACATTGGAGCCACGTCTGCTGCCATGTCAGCGTCTTGCTTGCAAATATCAAACTATAAATGGGCCCTCTTCAGGACCAGGGTCTCTTCAGCATCGGAAATCTATTGCCTCTAATTGGTCTGACCAAGTTATATAGAGCATGACTGCCATTAATGGGACTATGAGAGCCAGCTGGCCTAAAACATTTCCCTTTCACTTTCCCACTCATACTGCTTTCTCGAGACAAATGGAACCAATCACCAAAAATAAGGACAGTTTAGCAACTTTTTTTTTTCATATTTTATTTTTATNTTTAGTCAAGCTGTTGTGTTTTGGGAAAAAGATTTAAAAAGATAAACCATGAAACTCTGGTATGATGAAAGGCCAGTATGAGATAAAAAAAAGAATTGCTAAATTGAGTGGGTTTCTCCAACAAAATATTTACTAAGTAGAACATATGCTTATGAGATACAAAATTCATACATTCTTTAAAAAATATTCTATGGCACAAAATTAGTTCATTTCTTTTTTTTTTTTTTAATTAAAAAAATATTTCTATCAGCACAGAGCCTGATGTGGGGCTCGAACTCACGAACCAGGAGATCATGACTGAGCCAAAACCAAAAAGCTTAACTGACTGAGCCACCCAGGTGCCCCCAAACTAGTTTATTTCTTCCTCCAAATTCATGACTTTCTGATGTTACAAAGGAGATTTTGCTGATCATAGTCTTTGGGTCCCAGTGTTCTATTTTGTGCTGTTACATCCCATTCAAAACCTAGCTCTTTCCTTACTGACAATGTTCCCTTCAACTCAATTCCCACCTGGCATTTACATTAGAGAGCTGATGAATGAAAGGGCCCAAATAGGCCAGATAGCCCTCCCTGCTCTGATATCCATAAAAAGCTTGGGAATGGATTATGCAATTGCCCTCAATCTTTTTGTTCCAGAAAAAAAGACGGGCTCAGATGGATGCCTGCGTAAAAATGGTTCTTAGCTGTGTACTCATAACTTTTCTCTGAATTGAGTAGTGAAAGTTGAAGTAGGAGGAAAGGAAATTAAATGTCCTTCTAGTATTCCTTTGGACTCAGGTCTGACATATGAGATAATAACCTATATTAAAATGCCAAGAACTTTATCTCAACCAAGGAGAGGGCAGTTTGACAGATTTATTATGCCTTCATGTTACATAGGCACTGAAACCAAGTAATAAACACATAAAATAGCCATTTGCACAAGACAAAGGCACCTAAAACCTTTTATGTTTTGATGTAGCAGAAATTGATTACTATTTTTAGAGAAACCTATGCAATTGTGGTGATCCAGTGGTGTCTCTTGGTAACTTAGCTTATGGTTTCAGTTGCTGTGGAGTTGGATTCTAGATGGTCACTACCTTGAAAAGGGTGTTTGGTGCCTTATGTGATGGGAGCCAGAGCCTGCCGGAAGTAAAGTAGATTCATGTCAACATCAACACACAGCTTTAGTGGGGGTGGGAATGGCACACAGCCTCCCCCAAATTTGGGACTTTGGGCTCCCACATCCCTGCCCATGTGTGTCATCTTCCTCTTTACACTCTTGACCATAACTTGAAAATGGTGAAATCATCTTCTCTGAACTTTCCTACAGTCTGAGCAACATTCTTATCATGTTAACATAATAGCTCATAATGTAAGTATTAGAACTGTTACAGCCTGCAGTTGACTCAGTTTCTAGAATCGATGGTGAAAGAGCAGGGGTAAGGAATTACTGGGTAAGTTTTAGCCTGTGGGTAATGCCTTAGTGTTATTTAAAAGACTTGTCATTTATATTTAAAATAAATGTTCACGAATGTTTGAAAGGAACAAAATGATCAGGGATGGCTCTTTGCCATGGGTCTCATGTTCACTCTTTTCTGTAAGAAAAAATAACAGTGTCTTATTATATATATTTTTTCATTTTTATTGTACAAGTTTGTAAGTAATCCCAATTTTAATAAAGTTTTATAGACTGTATAGTGGTTTCTCTTAATGAACATATACTTTTCTTATTTGGATCTTTGGAAACAATTAGCTTCTAAGTTTCATCTTTCTGATGAGGTGGTGGTGCATGCCATCAGTTCTCTTTCTTCACCACCGCTCTCCACCCTGGGGCTGTCCTGGTCTACTTCCGTCCTTGGACTGGGTGATTTGTCAGAATATGAGAGCTCTAAGGCGTATTCTTGCAGGAGGCACAGGTTGTAACTACCATGCTGTCTCACAGAGAAAAACAACAACATGTATTGGTTATTCCTAGTCCTTGTACGTTAGTTCTTTTTTTTTAATTTTTTTTTAATGTTTTATTTATTTCTAGGAGAGACAGAGAGACAGCGTGAGCAGGGGAGGGTCAGAGAGAGAGGGAGTCACAGACTGAAACAGGCTCCAGGCTCCGAGCTGGCAGTCAGCACAGAGCCCGACGCGGGGCTCGAACCCACGAACCGCGAGATCATGACCTAAGCGAAAGTCGGACGCTTAACCGACTAAGCCACCCAGGCGCCCCTAGTTCTTTCTTTTTAATAGCATAAAATATCGTTTGTTCCTCCACTGGGGTGAGGGGAAGGTCTGTGCATCCAGCGGTGGGATATCTGCCCAGAGCTTTGTATAGGGTGAGAGAGGGAGCAGGGCTGTAGTGTGTATTAGGGGCCATGGAATAAAAACTTAAGTTATGTCTAGTTCCAGCTTCAATAGGAGGAGTCTGATACCTTCCACCTTCTTTTATGTTTTAGCTACTTTCTTTGCTCTGGGGATCCGTTAGAGCATTTGCATTAATTCTGTGTCTGTGTCCTCTCCTCTCAGTTATTTAGACTACCTGGAAGTCTATTGTCCATTTTTCAGAAAGTCAGTGAAAGACTAAGAATCAGGATGTAGACTGTATGTAAATTTATGTAGATTAATGCACGCTATTGACATCTTTTCTCCTCTCCCTCTTTTTTTTTTTTTTTTAAGTTTATTTATTTTGAGCGAGAGGTTGCATGCAAGTGGGAGGGAGCAGAGAGAGAGGGAGAGAGAATCCCATGCAGGCTCCACGCTGTTAGTGAGATCATGACCCAAGCTGAGGTCAAGAGTCAGACACTTAACGGACTGAACCACCCTGGTGCCCCTCTCCTATCCTTTCTATAACCATGCTAGGTAAATAAGAGACATATGTGATTATTCGCCTGGGTGGCTTAGTCGGTTAAGCGTCCGACTTTTGCTTAGGTCATGATCTCGCGGTTCGTGGGTTCGAGCCCCGCGTCGAGCTCTGTGCTGACTGTCAGCTCAGAGCCTGGAGCCTGTTTCAGTCTGTGACTCCCACTCTCTGACCCTCCCCTGCTCACGCTGTCTCTCTCTCTCTCCTAGAAATAAATAAAACATTAAAAAATTAAAAAAAAAAAGAGACATATGTGATTATTAATCATTGGATTAATAAAAACTTAAGGCATAAGTGCTAGATGTCGCGTGGGGTTTTAATGAGGACAAAAAGAGGTAAAGTGTGGGGCACCTGGCTGGCTCAGAAGAACATGTGACTCTTGATCTCAGGGTCATGGGTTTGAACCCCACGTTGGATGTAGAGATTACTTAAATAAAACTTAAAAAAAAATTAAAGTGTGTAAAGAAGTTCTTCTCAAACTTGAACATGCATAGGAATCATCTGGGAAGCTTGTTAAAATGCAGACTTCTGATTCATAAGTCTGGGTTGAGGCCCAAGATTCTCTATTTCTTTTTTTTTTTAACATTTATTTTTGAGAGAGAGAGAGACAGAGCATGAGTGGGGGAGGGGCAGAGAGAGAGGGAGACACAGAATCCAAAGCAGGCTTCAGTCTCTGAGCTGTCAGCACAGAGCCCAACGTGAGGCCTGAACTGTGAGATCATGACCTGAGCTGAAGTCGGACACTCCAACCTACTGAGCCACCCAGGTGCCCCCAAGATTCTGGATTTCTAATAAACTCCCAGGTGATTCTGATGTGAGGTGTGGACCTCACTTTGAATAGCAAGGATGTGAAACACTTAGCTTGTTTGCCTGGTACACAGTGAGTACTTGATCAATATTGTTACTAATTGACAGCAAATAATTTATGAAAGTCAAGAAGACCCTCTACCACCAAACATCTTCACCAAATCTGAAAACTTCTGCGTTTTTATTGTGTGGCATCTTTTAAAAATGAATACCCTTGGGAGGACTTCTCCATGTGAATTAGTTTAATCAGATTACTGCCTTCCCAACTGTGTTAAAAATCAGCACTAAAGGATCTAGATTTGTTTCTTCTTTAAAAAAATTTTATTTATTTATTTATTTATTTTGAGAGAGCGAGATCACACTGCCAGCGAGGAGCCCACTGTGGGGCTTGAACTCATGAACCATGAGATCATGACTTAAGGTGAGATCAAGAGTCGGATGGACACTTAACCAACTGATCCACCCAGGCAACCCTAGAATTGTTTTCTCTTTTTTTACTTTTTTTTTGGTCAGCTTTTTTGAAGTATAATTTACATACAATAAAATTTGTTTTAAGTTTTGCTGAATTTTGACAAATGGAGTTGATTGACAGTTGTGTAAATCACTACCATAAACATGTTAAAGAGCATTTCCATCACACCCAAAGTTCCCTCATGCCCTTTATGCAGACTAGAAATGTTAATGGGGAGAAGAAGAAGGGAGTTTCAGAATCAAAGTGGAGGAAGACCAATAAGCTCCAGTTTCTTCAGTTTTGCCTGGGGATCAGAAGATCATAGTCTTGCATCCTCCCTGCCTCCTCCACCCCCGAGAATGCTTTGACAAATGTTTAAGTCCCTACTGACTTGGATGTGTACTTGTAGCTCATTAATTCAGAGTGACCCATTCATCCCGGCCCAGAACCTTCCCAGTTTTAGTATCCCAAGTGCCCATGTTCAGATATCTCACCCCAGGTCCCAGACACACCAGGATGGTAGGTTACCCCAGCTGTGATGTCTATGCCACTGTTTCTCAGCCTAAGGTTGCCTTGTCATTTTTTAGAATCATTTTTCTTGTGTGAGCACATAGGAGGCACTAAGTAAATGAGTGGGTGGACACACAGATAAACCCCAAGCTGTAGGCAGCTGTGGATTCCTGGCTTGGAGAGGAGGAGACCTGGGTTCTGGTTCTGGCTCTGCCAGGTTTGTAGTCATGTGATCCTGGGAAAGTGGCTTCTCACCCTAGGTCTGTTTTCTCCATGTGAAATAGGGGATCTGTAGCCCTTTCTGCCTCTGACATAGATACTGCTTCCACTTGTACATGGGGTTGTGTACTGATGGCACTTTCACTCAGCTTGCTAGCTCCTTTCCTTGCTTTTTTTTCTCCCTTCAGATATATATAGTAGATCAATAAATCATGTAAGGGCAGGTTGATAATGGAACTGCTGATGGGCCAGGCATATGCAGAGTGCTGCTGTGAAAGCAGTAGAGTTTGGACCTTGAACCAAGTAGCTGTGGCCGGTAGTTGGAGGGTCAAGTCTTCTTCAGCTAAGTGTGTGTAATGACCCGATTTGCTCTTTGTGCATGCCTGGGAGAGAGGATGGTGGGCAGAGGGAGCCTGTTGTTTAGGAATTTTCCTGGGTGGGTGAGGGGGTGCCCTGGAAAATAGGATAGGGTAAGTTTCTTATCTATTGGAGGCATCTGTTTCTAGCTGCGCCCAGGAAGCAGCATCTCAGAGTCTCATTCAGTTTCCTTGCACAGAAGGATTAAAATCAGAAGTCCCAAGACTTGGGCTGAAACCTATGGTTGACTTAGGGTCAGGAAGCTGCCTTCTGTTTCTGGTTCTGCCATATACTGTCTGTGCAACCTCTCTGAGCCTCAGTATTTGCCTCTAATTTTCCTTTTCAATGGAGTGAGTAGCTGCACTGCCTAGCGCACAGGGTATTGTGATTCAGTGAGAATTATATAGGTGGGAGTCAATGAAACTGACATCTATACAGATGCCAGGTGGTATTACTAACTTTAACCTTTAGGTCTGTTTGTGGGGGCTGACTCATGGGGGGAGGGAATTTGGGGATTTTGTCTGCTTAGTTCCCCAAGTAATGTCATTAACACCCTCTGATTCTCAATGAGATAGGAAGGTTTGAGGGAAGTACTGTCTCTTTCCTAGGAAGACACTCTAGCCTACCTCCCTCTTTGACAAAATTCCCAACTTTTTGGAAAGCTTTTTCTTGGCTATAAATTCCACTCTTGCTCTTACTTCATTTTTGAGGGCAGTAGAGCAAGAACTCTACTTGAGCCCCTCAGCTAAGCCCAGCCAGGTACCCTTTCCTACCTAGAGTGGGCTTTCTCATGTGACTGAGCATCTCCCTCTGGGCCTTCAGGCTTGTGAAGAGTTAAGTGAGCCACACCCTTAGCAGGAACAGCCTCGGACTTTGTGCTGAGCAGCCGTCTCTGGCCTCTCTTGGCTTGATTGGCACAGGGAGCCTGGGCTGGAGAAGGCAGCACAGTGGAAGGTCAGAAGAGTGGACACTGGCAAGAGGAGGGCAGCCTCTTTCCTGGCCTCTCGGACACCATGGACAGCTCCCAATAACGAAGGCATCTCTCCACCCTTGGGGCCTTGGAACTCTTATGCCCCCTTCCTGTCAAATTGGGATTTCATCCACAATTTTTAAGGGACACTGAAGTTACATCCTAGTTCTTTCCAGTGTTGGGTGAGTCTTACCTTGACCTGTCACTGCTCTGCACCTTTTGGGTTACCCTATCTGGGAGACGCTCCTTTTTTCCCTTTCCCACCTCCAACCAATCACATTCCCACTCCCCTCAAATCCAAATCCAGAGAAGATGGCTTCATGCAGCCCTGTTTCTGTTTCTCACCCTTGCCTGCCAAGTTACTTAAAAATTTAACTTTCGTTTTTTAATCTGGAGCACGTGGGATAATAATAGTATCTACTTCATGGGGATATTGTTTATAAGCATCGAATTAGTTTGTACAGTGTTTGGAGCCCTGCCTGGCCCATGGCACCTGATTGTTAAGAGATTGCTCCTGTCAGTATTCTTTTGGTCTCTCAGTTGTGTCCTTCCAGGAAATGACAAGTGCTCTAATTTTCTGGAACTAAGGGGAGGCATAGTAAAGGCTGAAGGCAGCCTGTGTTCTCTTCTTGCCCCACCTTCAGTTCCTGCTTCCCTCCCCTCCCCCACCCAGGTTCAGCGTTACCCGAGACTGGGAGGATGTGGCTCTTTTATTCCTGTTAGGGAGTAGCCCTGACCATTGTACTAATAATTCTGTCCTGCCCCAGGCCACCCCGCCTACTCAGTCCCACAGGCAAGACTGAAGAGGGCTGGGCTTCCTAGGTTGTACCTGCCATGTGCGCAGGGGATGAGCCCCACAATAACTCTGTTCCTCCTTGCCCACTCCCACCAGCTGCTAAAAAGCTGGGTGTGTCCCTGTGAGGCAAAGTCCATGCTGGAAGATTATAGCAATAGGTGTAAAAGCTGGAGATGGAAAAATAGGCACATCCAGAGGTCCTGACAGCTACTTCATGCTGGAGAAACCAACCTAACTTTTATTCTCTTTAAGGTATTCTAGTTTTTTATGGAGGAACTCCTGCCTCTGTTCCTCTGACTCATCAACTCATCCCATTTAAAAGATGAATCTCGATGTGGCAATGAGAGGGGGCCTCTGGAAGAACTTTTGCAATGGTTCTGGGTAGACTGGGTGACTGAAATAGAAGCTGTGAGAGGTAGGGAGTTGAGAAGGAGAACTGGAGGCAGAGGGTCAGGGAGTCTGGATCCTGGCCAGGGCCTCCTTACAGGAAGGAGCAAGTTTTTAGAGCTTACCCTTTTCTCCCCAGCCCTCCTGCAAGCACAACTGTGCTTCCCCAGTTGCTACCTGCTGGATGCCTTCCTTACCCTGGTCAAAGACAGGTGGTCCTGTCCCACCCCTGCCCAACCCCTACTGGCCCTAACACAGAGAGCAGAGAATTCTCCCCAATGGGAAGTTTCTGCAGCCTCCCACAGTTAGCTTGGGCTAGTCCAGAGGACCCCTAGGTTGAGGATTCCCTCTAGGGCCAGGAGATGGAGAAGGCTCTTTAGGTCCTTCTGCCCTCCTCACTCCCCCCCCCC
>NW_027529169.1:1267568-1288142 GCF_008692635.1 Crocuta crocuta | reverse complement strand
GCCCCTAAAACTAAGCAGACTTCAGCAAACTGACCCCCTTACTCCCAGGATCATCAGCCCCTCGGGACATGACTCTCCTGGAAGGCTGTGTGGGGGTGGAGGACCTCGTGCTCCTGGAACCTCTGGAGCAGGAGCCTCTGCTCAAGAACCTCCAGCTGCGCTATGAAAACAAGGAGATTTATGTGAGTGCATGTGGGTGCCCCCAGCTGTGGGTATGTGGCCAGAGAGTTCATGTGCTCCCACTCCTTCCTTCCCCACTCAGCCTCCCCTACCCCCACCCCTGCTCATTCTCTTTACTTTTTTTGGCTCCAGACCTACATTGGGAACGTGTTGATCTCTGTGAATCCCTACCAGCAGCTGCCCATCTATGGTCCGGAGTTCATTGCCAAATACCGGGACTATACCTTCTATGAGCTGAAGCCCCATATGTAAGTAAAGGGACCGAGGGAAGGCTGACAGGGCCCCGGCTTCCTGACAGTGAGACACCCTAATTTCCTCGATCCTTTCTCCTGAAGGAAGCTCTCCAGCTGCCCTTTCCCCCTGGTCCCAGGAAGATCCTTCCTAGGCCTATCACTCACCTCAGTCTAGTCCAAGTGAGGAGGGTGGATGACTCTGGAAGTTGGAGGTTAAGTGAAAGATAGTGTCTTGGATTAGCCCCCAAATCAGCCATCATCTGCTTCCTCCCCCCAAGCTATGCTTTGGCGAATGTGGCATACCAGTCCCTGAGGGACCGGGACCGAGACCAGTGTATCCTCATAACGGGCGAGAGTGGAGCTGGCAAGACTGGTGAGGTGCTTGGTTTGGGGAGGCCGTGGAGTCACTGCTGGGACCACCCCCTTGTCTCTTTCTGAGCCAGGCCTGGTCCTGCCCCACCCCAGAAATTCCTTCCTGCTTTTTCTGATTCTGAGGGGTGTGGTGCTGGAATGGGGGGACTTAAGGAGAGTGGTGGGGCTCCATGTGAAGGTTTCTCTTGCACAGAGGCCAGTAAGCTGGTGATGTCTTATGTGGCGGCAGTCTGTGGGAAAGGGGAGCAGGTGAACTCTGTGAAGGAGCATCTGCTTCAGTCAAACCCAGTGCTGGAGGGTAAGGATCCCAGTCTCTGCCCTCTCCATCCCCCACCCTGCTAGCCCCAAAGACACTCAGCCCTACATCCTCTTACCCTGTTCTTGTTCAGCTTGAAAAATCTGAGGTTGGCCTGATGACTGGAAGACCTCTTTCCTTCCCTTTCTCTAGAGCCCCTCTTCTCCCCTCAGTTGCCTCACCTCCTCTCTCATCTCCGCAGCTTTTGGCAATGCCAAGACCATTCGCAACAACAACTCCTCTCGATTTGTGAGTGACCATCTCCCTGGGCTGGGAGGAGTGGGTGTGGGGGCTCGAGAAGGAGGAATGCGGCACGGACCCCTCCTGGACAGGGTGGTGAGAAGAAGAGGAAGAAAAGTCTCTCTCTCTCTGGTCTCTGAAGGGAAAATACATGGATATTGAGTTTGACTTCAAGGGAGCCCCCCTCGGTGGAGTCATCACAAACTGTACGTGTCTCCCTATTCTGCTTACCACCTCTCTCTCCTCCCTATCCCACAGTGTCCCTTTCTGGTGATTTGCTACTGTAAGAAGGAATAGTAGGCTACCAGGAGACTTCCCTACCACTAGGAACATCAGCGAGGAGGGCAGGCTTAGAGGGAAGCTGTTGAATCTCCCTGAGCCCTAGGACATTATTTTCTAATTCCCTGCCAGATCTGCTTGAGAAATCCCGAGTGGTGAAGCAGCTCGACGGAGAAAGGAACTTCCACATCTTCTATCAGCTACTGGCCGGAGCAGATACGCACCTGCTGGGTACGTGCCTGTCCCAGACACATGGAAGAAGGTCTCCAGCTTCCATTCAATCCCTAGAATCTTTGGGCTCCTCTGTGCCCCTGCAGCCCCCTTCCCCTGAGCCCTTAGGCTCCCTCCTCCTGCATTCCTCACACTGAATTTCATTCACTCATTGTTGGGAACAGTCCCCTGACCTCTGTGTTCTCTTCTTTTTCTGGGATTGTATTGCTAGGAATAAACCTTCTTGTCTCTTGACCTGCTCTTATTCCTCTGTCCTGCTTGGGTTCCTCTTTACCCAGGCTGGCCTCAGAAATGAGACATTTATTTCCATCTACCATTCTTTCCTATCTTCAATTTAAGGAACTTAATCAATAGCTCAGCAGAAAATCAGACAGGATATTTAAGTGTTCAAGAAATTTTTATGAGTAGTAGTTGAAGTTGTTCTGGGTCTACATATGTCTCACCCACTCAAGCCCCTGTCCTTGATTTCCTCTTCTTAGATGATTTGATGGAGGTTCCATTTATTCATTCATCAAACATCTCTTGAACACTTACTATGATCAAACATTGTGCTAGCCTCTAGTGATGCAGAGTTGAATAAGATAACTTCGACCTTGGCCTTGAAGAACTTACAGTCTTCTAGGGATGGCAGATACGTTCAATAGGCCTGTGCGGGTGGCTGTCTGCCTTGTCCTGGGAAGCCCTGGATGCTGGATGGGCCTGAAATGGTTCTGGGTGGGCATCACTACAGAGTCTTGTGGGACTTTAGGTCCTGCCAGAGCTTGCCTCCCAATGCCCCCTCTAGCTGTGAGCACTGTGGGTATATGGCCCCCAAGGATCTGTCCTTTGGGTTCCTGGTTATTCTCTGCTAGACTTGTGCCTATCTCCTTTTTCCTCCTAGGGATCTTCATGGTTCAAGAGCCCCCACAGGTCTCATTATTCCTCCTAGCTCAATAGTCTTGGTTGTGCTAAATTTGTCTGAATCATAGACACCAGTATGTTATTCTGGCTGTCACCCATTGGCTTAAGCTAAGCCTGGGCAGGGCCTCCCTGGTGTCAGCATCCCAGGGCCTTTCTGACTCACTCTTTATCCAGATACCTTTCTTTAGCAGGTTCCTCTTTCGAAATTTGTGTCTCAGGGGAAGCTGCCATTAAACTCTAGTTCGAGGGACTTTCCCTGATTCTCAGATCATTTGAATAATAGATCACTGATATTCTTCAAGCTTCATGCTTAACCTACTTCTTCCTATCTCAGGTGAACAACTTGGACCATAACCTTGACTCATTTATTGAAAAGAAAAAAGTTTGTGTATGCCAGCCAGGCACACAGAAAATTAAGATGAAAAACACAATCCCAACACACAAGTTCTTCATTTGTGGGAGAGAAAGAAAAAACAAAACCTAGCCCATGTGTTATGGGCTGGGATAGAGTCTACCATGGGGGAACTCAAGAGAGCCTTTTGGCTCAGCCCCACAATGTCCGAGGAAGGTTTCCAGGAGAAGGGTCAGGATTGGGGAACATAGTACCTGCCACTTTGTTGGTGCTTAGTGAACAAATAATGAATGAGCAAACCCAGGCCTAGGGTGAGGTGTTGAGGCTCTGGGTAGGTGGGAGATATGTGCTCACCTATCTTTCTTCTATGAGCCACTGAGAACTGAGCAGGACAGAGGGTTTGCTTGTTTGTTTTTATAGTTTAGAACCCTGAGGGTGGAAGAAGAGTAGAAAGAGTCTTTTCCTTCGTATAAGTTGGGAAAACCCTCAACAATTAAGAATGCCCAAACCCTAAATACTGCTTGAAAATTTAGTCTATTATCATAGGAATTAATGATCCCAAAACAAAGGAGGTAGGGATAAACATAAAACAATAATGGCTCCTTCAAATAAATGAGTAAACCAAGCTAGGGCAAGAGCTGTGAGAGTTAAGGCTGGAGGGCTCCTGAGAGCCTGTATACTAACCCTCCTTCCTCACACTGACCCACCCAGAGGCCCTGAAGCTCGAGCGGGACACAAGTCGCTATGCCTATCTGAACCAGAAAGTATCTAGAGTTGATGGCATGGATGACGCCTCCAACTTCGTGTCTGTACAGGTGAGTGCCCAGGGTGGGCCTTAGGCCATCTTCTGAGCCCAGGCTTTGACTTTGAGAAGGGAGGCATTGCGCTGGCGCCACAGTTAAGCTTCTCATTTCTGCTCTCTCCTCCAGAATGCAATGACTGTGATTGGGTTCTCGGAGGTGGAAATTCAACAGGTGCTAGAGGTGACTGCTCTGGTGCTGAAGCTGGGGAACGTGGAGCTAGGAGATGAGTCCCAGGCCAATGGGATATCAGCAAGTAGCATTCGTGATGAGAGAGGTCTGCACCACCCTGCTGGTACCCCTAAGCAGCTCCCTGAATCTCCTACAATTTCTGTTCTTCCAGCATCTCCTAAGTAACTGACTTCACTCTGATTCAGTCCCACTCAACCATTCCTGAGTTCTTCCCCAAACACACTCATCAAGAATTCCTAGTGAGGCATTTTGGAGTGAGTTTATGAAGTTCGATAGACCTTGGTTCTGGCACCTCTCTGAGTCTAAATGGAGTCTTTGCAAAGAATTTCAGGAGATCCTCCTATTAAAGTAGATAATGAAGGAGCACTTGGGTGGTTCAGTCATTAAATGTCTGACTCTTGATTTTAGCTCAGGTCTTGATGTCAGGGTTGAGTTCAAGCCCCATATTTGGCTCCATGTTGGTGTGAAGCCTACTAAAGAATAAAGTAGATAATGCATTTAAAGTGTCCACAGCTCCCTCTTCTCCTCCCCAGAGTTTCCTCCTGCGCCATATTATGGATGCGTGACAAGGATGTCTCCAGCAAGACCTTGGGAGACCAATCTCCCAGCAGTGTTACTTCTCAGCCTTCAGCCCTCCCTCCCCAAAAGATAGCCCTCTTTCAGGCCACGTTGTATTTCTTCATCACTCCAGGTGTCCAGGAGATTGGGGAAATGATGGGTTTGAATTCAGAGGAACTAGAGAAAGCTTTGTGCTCAAGGACCATGAAAACAGCTAAAGAGAAGGTGGTCACTACACTGAATGTCATCCAGGTAAGGGCCCTATGGGAGGAGACTGATTCTGAGACGATTCTGTGGCTGCCACCCTAACCAAGCTGGCCTTGCCTTGCAGGCTCAGTATGCTCGGGACGCTCTGGCTAAGAACATCTATAGCCGCCTTTTCAACTGGATAGTGAATCGAATCAATGAGAGTATCAAGGTGAGAGATCACTCTCCTCCCTCAGCGCCCTCCAGTCTGCCTCACTTTTCTTGTTCTGGTCACCATCCCTATACTTTGGGTTCTGAGATAAAGAGAGAGTAAGAAGGATGAAGGGTAGGGTGCAGTTCTCTCCAATAGTGTGTTGCTGTGGAAGTATTTCTGGTTTTTGAGTTCGACTCTCTGGGTCCCCTGCTTACCAGCTGTGTGGCCTTTAGTTTCACAGAGATTCTGGGCCTCAGTTTCCTAATTTGGAAACTTGGATGCTAATGCCTACCTCCCTTCACAGGGCTTAGTGAGGATCAGATAAAATTATGGACATGGTTTCCATATAACCCTGAAATTCCACTCCAGATACAGATCCAAGAGAACTGAAAATAGATGTCCACATAAAAACCTCTACCCAAAAGTTCATAGAGGCATTATCCATAATAGGCAAAAAGTGGTAAATAAAATGTGGTATATCGATACAATGGGATATAAATAAATAAATGGGCCATAAAAAGAAATGAAGTACTGATACATTCTCAACTTGGACAAATCATGAAACATTCAAGTGGAAGCAGCCAGACACAAAAGGTGATTCCATTTATATGAAATGTAATAGGCAAATCCATGGAGATGGGAAGTAGACTAATGGTTATCAGGGCCTCAGAGTGGAGGGAGAGGGGAAGGCGGAGTGACAGCTAATGAATATGAGTGCAAGATTTCTTTTGGGGATGATGAAAATGCTCTGGAATTAGGTAGTGGTGATGGTCATGCACCTTTTTTTTTTTTTTAAGTTTCTTTATATTAAGAAAGAGAGTGGAGGAGGGGCAGAGAGAGAGAGGGAGAGAGAGAGAGACAGAATCTTAAGCAGGCTCTGTGCTGTCAGCACAGAGTCCAATGTGGGGCATGAATTCATGAACTGTGAGATCATGACCTGAGCTGAAACCAAGAGTTGACACTTAACCAGCTGAGCCACCCAAGCGCCCCAATACACATTTTGAATATACTGAAAAACCACTGAGTTGTATACCTTTAAAGGGTAAATTTTATGGAATGTGAATTTTTATCTAAAAATAGAGCTATTATTTAAAATTTTTTGTACATGAGGGGTGCCTGGGTGGCTTAGCTGGTTAAGCGTCCAACTTCATCTCAGGTCACGATCTCACAGTTCATGGGTTTGAGCCCCACATCAGGCTCTGTGCTGACAGCTAGAGCCTGGAATCTGCTTCCGATTCTGTCTCTCCCTCTCTCTCTGCCCCTCTCCCACTTGCAGTCTGCCTCTCTCTCAAAAAATAAACATTAAATTTTTTTTTTAAATTTGTATGTGAAAATGCCTTCAATTCAGAAGCTATAATGGAAAGGCAACAGGGGAAAAGGGGATTTAATAATGCTCATCCCTTTTGAAATTTGATCTGCTAAATCTGTAAAATGGGAATAATCACACCCATACAGTGTTATCATGAAGTTTAATGAAGTAAGAACATAGAATTTTTTTGTAAAATGCTCTATAAATGTAAGAGATGGTTATTTTCCTGAGAAGATTTTAAAGTCTTTTTACCTCATCCCCTGGGAGCACCACCCTGGAATCTGCTTACATCTCCCTACTCCTCTCCTCCCCTCCCTCTGCTTGGTCCCTAGCATGTAGAGTAGGAAGGAGCATAAAATCACAACGGTTCTTTTCCAGCCTGGTCAGGCTCACCCTAGTTCTATTTGCCTTCTGCTCCAATCGCATCCACCCCAGAAGGGCCTGGTCTGGTGTACAGAGGAGGTCCGTCTTCAGATGTATCTTTTCCTCCTCTTCAGGTGGGCATTGGGAAAGAGAAGAAGGTAATGGGGGTCCTGGATATCTACGGCTTTGAAATTTTAGAGGTGAGAGTGTTTCCCCCAACCACAGCCACCCTGCTCCCTAGGGTTGGAGTGTGGAGGCTCCAAGGGAGGGGCTTGAAAGAGGGGAGAGCCGAGAGGGAGGAAGGGTCTTGGGCTGAGCTGATCTCTCTAACCTGGGTCCCCTCTTTCAGGACAATAGCTTTGAGCAGTTTGTGATCAACTACTGCAATGAGAAGCTGCAGCAGGTGTTCATCGAGATGACGCTGAAAGAGGAGCAAGAGGAATATAAGAGAGAGGTGCGCTGAGCCTTCCCCCCACGTCTGCTCTCTGAAGTGACACTGGTGCATGCCTGTCCTTGTTCTCAATCCCAGTTTCCTCTCACTCATGCCCAGATGGGAACACAAAGGACAAAAAGTTCCCCTTGCACAGCTCAACAGTGCAGCATTACCAAGAAGCCCTAGTTTTTGCTCTCCATCCTCCAGTCCCCTGCTCCCACCCCAGACGTGCAAGCAAGGCGCAGGCTGATGGAAGGCTGTGTGGGAGGAGTCCACACAAGGGTGAAGCGACAGCTGTGCATGGCCTGTGGCACACTGTGAGCCAGATTTGGAAGGGACACTTCTCCCAGGCTTGTCACCCCACCACATCCCTTCTGGTGCTCTTCTCTGACTCGCAATTCTTTGTCTCCTCAGGCCCTGGCTGATGTCTCTGTCCCCTCATGTAGCACCCTGGTCCCAGACTTCCCAGACTTCCTCCCCACAAGTGCCCCATGGCTCAACATTTCCACACTCCTTCCCCTGTTCAGCGAGAACCCTTGCTTTCTGTGGCTAGGTGTTAGAAAAGCTATCTGATTGAGCTAATCTCCCCTAAAGTGTGAATGGCTGAGAGTCTCACTCATCAAAACGCTCCCAAGGATGCTGCCTGTGAACCCTCAGGAATCTGTTGTGGCAGAATCTCAGACAATGTGGTCACAATGTGTGGGAAAGGGGTTTTTTAGTTGTTTTATATGTTTTTGTCTCAAAATTTTAAATGATCAACTAGAGACTACATCCCCTGCTTCAAAATTCAAAAAGCTTAAAAAGGTGTATTAAGAAAGGGCTCCCTCAGCCCATCCCCAGCCTCCTACTTCTCCTCCCATCTAGAGGCAACTAAGGTGGCCCTCTTTTCAGAGGTCTTTTATGTGTAGTCAGGCAAATGTGTAAGTTTATTTTCTCACAGAATTTTTTCAAATGGCAGTGATACACTCGGCTCTACACCTTGCTTTCTTCAGTTAACGAGATCTTTCCATATTGTATATAAAGATGTGTCTTTATAACTACATAGGATTGTAAGGGTATCATACTTCATTTAACTAGTGGGGAAGGTATTTTGGGGATGAAATGGGAAGGCAACTTTACTTAATTCCACTCTATGTTCCCTTAAGATCTGAGAGGGGGTGGGAGAGAGAGGCTTCTGTTCCTCAGCCACACCCCCACACCTAGGAATGGCCTGAGTCTGGGAGGGCTGGCCCTTGGGTGGGATCAGGCGCTATCTTGTCTGTTGCTATCCTTAAATGGGGAACCATTGTCTTTGGGTCTTCGTCTGTACCATTCTTGCTTAAAAACAAAAACTATAGGGGCGCCTGGGTGGCTTGGTTGGTTAAGCGTCCAACTTTGGCTCAGGTCATGATCACATGGTTTGTGGGTTCGAGCCCCACATCGGGCTCTGTGCTGACAGCTAGCTCAGAGCCTGGAGCCTGCTTCCGATTCTGTGTCTCCCTCTCTCTCTGACCCTCCCCTGTTCACGCTGTTTCTCTCTCTCTCTCTCTCTCAGAAATAAATAAAAAATATTTTAAAAAACCCTATATAGTCTCAAAGTATCAGGTAGATTAGTAGTTCTTAAAGTGTGGTCCTAGACCACAGCATCCCCTGGAAAGGTGTTAGAAAGGCAGATTTCTAGGCTCTGTCCCAAACATGCTGAATCAGAAACCTTGGGGATGGGGCCCAGTAGTCTGTCTTCACAAGCCTCCCAGCTGACTGCCGTGCAAGTTTGAGAAGCACTGATGTAGGTCTTTGAAGATGGATCAAGTTAGGTTTGTTGTTTGATGAAATTCACTCACGTGCTTTGGTTTTATTGGTCGTTGCCAGATCAGGGTGGCTATTCACTCTTGCACATACTCAAGGATCCTTCCCCACTCCCACAGTGGGGCAGTCCTACCCCAGTCTCCGCCCCACAACACCTACAGGGCTCTCTGCAGCATCTCCCTCCCTCTCACAGATGCTCTGGGTCCTCCCACGTATTTTCTATCAGCCTTGGAGGGATAGGGACCTAAACAGAAGCCACACCAAAGACCCCTCATAATGATAGGGCTTTCTGAGTCTTTTGTGGGTTGGGTGAGAGGGAGCCCGAGTCTGGTGAGGTCTTTGGAGACTCGTCTTGGACCTGCTCCTGTAACTTGTCACGTCTCTTCTTGCCAGGGCATACCGTGGACAAAGGTGGACTACTTTGATAATGGCATTATCTGTAACCTCATTGAGCATGTGAGTTATCTTTCTGTTATCTCTGAGACCTCCTCTTCCAGACTGCCTGAATATCCTTGTCCTGTCCCTCCCCTTGCCCCACTTGGTAAGGATGGTGAAGTGGGTAAAAGATGAGGGGGCAGAGAGATAGCAGTGAGGATGTGGACATCTTGGAGGATTAGGTCTAGGTTGAGCTGATCTTGTTTCTCTGACCAGAATCAGCGAGGCATCCTGGCCATGCTGGATGAGGAGTGCCTACGGCCTGGGGTAGTCAGTGACTCCACCTTCCTAGCGAAGCTGAACCAGGTCTTCTCCAAGCATGATTACTATGAGAGCAAAGTCACCCAGAACGCCCAGCGCCAGTATGACCACACCATGGGCCTCAGCTGCTTTCGCATCTGCCACTATGCGGGCAAGGTGACATGGCAAGGCTGGAGGGTCGAGATGGGCCCGGGCATAGGTGAAAGACAATGGGGGAGGGCCTGGGGGGAGATGAGATCTGGGAATACTTCACAATGAGATTGGGAGTGCCAAGTGCTGGGACAAGGTCAAGGGCCCTCCAGACCCATAGCTGTTCCTCTACAGGTGACTTACAACGTGAACAGCTTCATTGATAAGAACAACGACCTACTCTTCCGGGACTTGTCCCAGGTCATGTGGAAGGCCCAGCACTCCCTCCTTCGGTCCTTGTTCCCTGAGGGAGACCCCACGCAGGCGTCTCTCAAACGCCCTCCAACTGCTGGGACCCAATTCAAGAGTTCTGTGGCCATACTCATGAAGAACCTGTATTCCAAAAACCCCAACTATATCAGGTGACATGCTGGGCACATAGCGAAATGCAGCATGCGTGATGGCAAATGCAGGGTCCATGCACTATAGAACCTGTCCATTGTTGGCGGGGGGGGGGTGTCTCTGGAATAAGGGTATCAGAAGGCCCTTTCTTCATGAAAACATGAGGAACTGAGAGTCTTGTGTCAGGGAGAGCATCATACTTTAGTAGCGACCATGCTATAGTGAGTGAAACTGGGAAGACCAATGTGTTCACTTCCTCTGAAAATGTTCTACTAAGGAGAATGTGTGCAGAAGAGGGTTATGGACACCAGGATGGGCCACACTTGCAAAGGTAAAGCTACTGATGGCTGTGCCTTGCACCCCTCCGCCCACTCCAAGGTGTATAAAGCCCAATGAGCATCAGCAGCGAGGGCAGTTCTCGTCGGAGCTGGTGGCTACCCAGACTCGGTACCTGGGACTGCTAGAGAATGTGCGGGTACGTCGGGCAGGCTATGCCTACCGCCAGAGGTACGGGCCTTTCCTGGAAAGGTACCGATTGCTGGGGCGGAGCACGTGGCCTCGCTGGAATGGGGGAGACAGGTAAGACTCCTTAGGGAGACTGGAGAGCGGGGAAGGGTAGTGCAGGGAACATCTGGGGCAGAGGTCGGGGGAGAGCAGACAGTGCTATGTAAATTGCCAAAGCTCCATGAATGGATACTTGGAGAAGTGAACTGACTGATCATTTTGCAGAGGCTCTTAAGTCTGTTCAAGCCCTGAACTCTTCTCCCTGGGGATAAGGGGTTGGGAAAAGGTGAAAGAGGATCCTTCTCCGGGATGCCCCTTGGCAGCTTTCCCCATCTGCTCCTGTAGGGAGGGAGTTGAGAAGGTCATGGGGGAGCTGAGCTTGTCCTCAGAGGAGCTGGCCTTCGGAGAGACAAAGATCTTCATCAGAAGCCCTAGGACTGTGAGTTGGAGAGTGTACTTGTGTTTGGTTGGGGTAGGAGGCAGAAGAGTTGGAGAGCCCATGAGTTAGAGGCTGGGGCAGAGTGGAGCATCTGTAACTTAGGATGGATGGTGAGTGAGGAAGTCTGCTCTCTGCAGGGACTTTGTCCCTGGAAACTGAATCCTTGGGCTCCTACCCTACTCTGCTTGCATGGCCCACTCTGAGTGCCTCTACCTGTAGCAGAACTCCTGAAGGTCAAGGTGATGTGCCACTCATGTCTAAGTTTCCAAACTTCACATGTGGCTATGACAGAGTTAGAGTTCAGTAGGTTTCTGCTAAGTGAATAACACTTAACAGAGTAATAATGAGTGAATTAATGAATGCACTAAGACGTCAAAGGAATGAGTAAAACACTGGCTGGGAAATTCCTGGTGCCTGGGCTGCAGGAGGAGAGAGCACTGTTCCCCTAGCCCAGCCTTTCTGCCCCACCTTCCACCTCTCCACAGCTGTTCTACCTGGAAGAGCAGCGGCGCCTGAGATTGCAGCAGCTGGCCACGCTCATCCAGAAGATCTACCGGGGCTGGCGCTGCCGCACCTACTACCAGCTGATGCGCAAGAGTCAGATCCTCATTTCCTCTTGGTTTCGAGGCAACATGGTATCAGATGTCCCCCCAAAGTCCCATCCCTTTCCCTCTAATAAAAGAGTAGGGGGTGCTTGGGTGGCACAGTCGGTTAAGCATCTGACTCTTGATTTTGGCTCAGGTCATGATCTTACAGTTCATGAGATCAAGCCCCATGTCGGGCTCTGCACTAACAGTGTGGAGCCTGCTTGGGATTCTCTCTCCCTCCCTTCCCCTCTCTCTCTCTTTCTCAAAATAAATAAACATTTAAAAAAGAGAGCGGGAGAGAGTGGGAAGTAGGAGAGGTGGTTCAGGGGACGGAGTTTTTTCTAACAGGCCTATTGTTTTCTGCAGCAAAAGAAACGCTATGAGAAGATAAAGGCATCAACAGTGCTGATCCAGGCTTTTGTGAGAGGGTGGAAGGTAATGAGGAAGAGGAGAGGGGTTTCCTCGGCACACCTGGGTCCTTCCCCTACATGGTTTCTCCTGGATTGTGCCAGTTGCCAGGAGGAAAGGGTAGCAAAAAGCAAGTCCTGCCAACACCTAGGACCTACCTCTGTGTGATGGCATGCCTACATCTGGGTGTGTGTCTGGCAGTGTGGGTGCATGCTGGGGAGATGTGTGTATACGTCTGGGTGTGTCTCTGACTTGGCTTTGAGTGCCTTCCTCATTGCCAGCTTGTCTGGCTTTACTCTCTCCCTCCAATACAGTCTCGGTGCTTTATCTTACCATGCTCTTTGTGTGGTTGAAAAATAGTAGAACCTCTTCGAGATCTGTCTCCTTATCTTCTAGGTCTAACTGTCTATCTTTACTTTGGCTCCTTTCTCGTATGTCCCTGCCAGGTCCGCAAGGATTATCGAAAATACTTCCGGTCGGGAGCTGCCCTCACCTTGGCAGATTTCATCTACAAGAGCATAGTAAGTGGTGGGGGTTGAGGGTGGAAGGTGGAGGGGGTGCTGAGGAGGGAGGGTCGGGTATGGAAAAGGAGGATGAGGGGTTTGAGAAGACGTGACTCAAAGCTTTCCCCCAAAGGGCTTCTTTGATCTGCAGGTACTTAAATTATTAAGTCCTACGGTAAGAGGGAATGGGGCTCTGATGCCTCAGCGCCCAGGGGCAGAATCAGAGTGCACTCTGGAAGGAGTGGACACTGTGGGCAACCTTGTGGCAGGAAGAGGTCCCAGCGCACCCACTGACTGGTCCATGGTGAATACTCCCAAGAAGAGACTGGGGCTCATGGAAGAGCAGAGTGAGGACATGGGGTTAACTAATTCAACCTTCCAAGATCCATTTTAGAGTGGGGGTGAAAGTGGAGGGATTGTATCTTTCTTCCAGCTCTTCTGAAGCTATAGCAAGCAAATCCAAAATGAAATCTTAGGAAAGATCTTAATTCTGGAGGACTTGGGTCAGGATAGTTGGAAGAAGCCAGGACATGCAAAACAGGGACAGAGGAGGGGGATTTCCAGAGACATCCATCCAACAGTAACGGTGCTTCTGAGGAGTGGTGACGAAAAGCAGACAGGGAGAGAGCAGACCCTCCCGTGAAACCTTGAGAAAGGCCAGAGAGAAGGAGGGAGTGTGGGAGATAGCGGACAGAGGGCTAGGGTAACTGAGAACTGACCGCGCCAATTCCATTTTTGACAGTTGTTAGGACTCTTACTAATTATGCTCATTCAGACATGAGACGCCTTCATGGGAGCTCCCCTTTGTGGTTGGAGAGGTGGGATCCCTCGGCCAGCCTTGTGGAATGGGGGCTCTGGGCTTCCTTGTGGCCTCCCTGAGCCTTTGCTGTGCCCCACCCTAGGAAGCTCCATCTTCCCAGGCCTCTTCTGTCACCTGTGTCTCCTCCAGCTGTGCTGGCTCCAGCGTGTCTGCCTTCCTAGAGTACCAGCTCTCTGGCTGCATACCCAAGGCCTGTGATCTGATTTGGCTCTTATCTCCTGACTGGCCCCTCTTCTACCTTTTCTTTCATCTGTATATTATCAGGCATCTATTGAATGTCGCCCCAGGAGCTGTAGGGTTTAGACCAGTATTTCAGTAAATTAGGTTCCCTACAGAACACGCATACAGGGGGACACTTGGTATCGATTCCTCCAGTGTTCTGACTAGTCTGTGTTTTGCCACTGCCTTGCCTATAACTAATGCTAATACCTACTGTTCTTTGAACACCTACTATGCGCTAAGCCCTTGACATGCATTAACTCTAATGTTGTCAACAGTCCTGTGAGGTAGGCCCTTTTCTTTCCTCCATTTTGTAGGTGAAAAACTAAGGCCCAGAGAGGCTGAATAACTTGCTAGGGGTCTCACAGGTGGTAAGTGTGAGAAATGGGATACAAACTGACCCCAGAGTTTTGGTTTGTTTGTTTAATTTTTTTTGAACTTTTATTTATTATTTTTGAGAGACAGAAAAAGACAGAGCACAAGCAGGGAAGGGGCAGAGAGAGAGGGAGACACAGAATCAGAAGCAGGCTCCAGGCTCTGAGCTGTCTGGACAGAGCCCCACACAGGGTTCGAAGTCACAAACTGTGAGATCATGACCTGACCATAGAGACCTACCTGGGGCAAGAGGGTTGTATATAGGGAAAGGCAAGACTTTCTGGATCTAGAAAAAACAAACAATTAAAAAAAGAAAACCCTCAGAGGTTTGACATCAATTAGCACATGAGGGATTGTGGGAAATGCTTAGGAATGTTTACTGAATTAAATCAAACTAGACCAGACCAAGGACTGGGGACTTAACCCAAGGTGTAAGGTGATTAGACCAAGCCTGCAAGATCTTTGTAGTGGAAGAATCCAAGAGCTTGGATAGTTCCTGGAGAGGTACAGCAATATACGGCATAACCTGCCTTTTCCCATTAAAATGTTTTTAACCTAATGTCTTAGTAAAGTTTTCATAAAAATTTCAAAAACTTGGGGATGCATGGGTGGCTCAGTCGGTTAAGTGTCCGTCTCTTGATTTTGGCTCAGGTCATGATCTCACGGTTTGGGAGTTCGAGCCACACATCAGACTCCATGCTGACAGTACTAAGCCTGTCTCTCTCTCTCTCTCTCTCAAAACTAAATAAATAAACTTAAAAGAATTGTAAAAACTTGGAAGTACTCAAGATCAAGTCATTTTCTCTATCTTCAGTAATTCTATCCCACAAACAAACAGGGTGCTGGGTACTCCCTGGAATATAAAGACTAGAGAGTCCTTATTCTAGATTGGGGGACACTAAACAGATGCCATGGGTGACACTTGGTTTGATCCTGGAAGAGGAAAAATAAGAACAAAGCTAAAAAGGACATTTTTAGAAGTTTATAAAGGACATTAGGAGAAATTTGAGCATGCATTGTTGTTGGATGAGTGTATCTAATTAATGTTAGTTTTCTTAGGTATGGAGGTGGGATTATGATTTGGTAGGAGAACCAGAATTTGTCCTGGTTCTTGGGAGAAGTGTGCTTAACATTTAGAGGAAAATGTCATGATTCATATAGCCTACTTTAGGATAATATGGTAGCAAAGATTTATATATGTGTGAATGTGTGTATATATTTATTTATACCCATTTGCATATATGTGTGCATGTGTTAGAAAGCCCGCAAATATGGCAAAGTGTTAACATTATCAGTTGGTGGATTTAGGTGAGGGATATATGGCATGCAGATGTTCATTGTAATGTTTCTTCAACTTTTATGTAAGTTTAAAAACTTTCAAAATAAGACAATAAATATCATGAGATAAAAAATACTTAAGTCAGATTATGTCACTCTTCCAATTAAAATTCTCTAATGGTGTTCCATTTCACTCCCAATAAAAGCCAGTGTTCTTATCTCAGCCTACAAGGCCCTTCATGACAGTACTTGACCAACCAATTCTTTGATCTTCTCTCCTCTTGCTCGATTTAATCCAGTCTCGCTTTCTTTTCATTTCTGGGATATGCTACCCCTCATTTCCAGTCTCAGGGCCAGCTTTTTTGCATTGTAGCGTATATAATTATCTGACCTTATGTGATATGCCAAGCACAGAGCAGATACTCAATAAATGTTGTTGAATGTCTGGGGTGGGGGTACCAACTCAGCTTGGGATCCAGACTCCCAAGGACTCACTGTCTAGAAGAGGGAAAAGATTTCCACATAGAAAATAGTAGTACAAACACAGAAGTATAGACAAAGTGCTGTGGGGCTTCAAAGAAAGGAGAGGCGGCCTTGGCCCAGGAAATCAGGGAGGACTTTGGGTGTGTCTGAAAGGACATGTAGAATCTATTTTTTTAATAGTTTATTTATTTTTGAGACAGAGAGAGACAGAGCATGAGTGGGGGAGGGGCAGAGAGAGAAGGAGACACAGAATCTGAAACAGGCTCCAGGCTCTGAGCTGTCAGCACAGAGCCTGATGCAGGGCTCGAACCCACGAACTGTGAGATCTGACCTGGGCTGAAGTCAGACGCTTAACCAACTGAGCCGCCCAGGCACCCCAGGATACGTAGAATCTAGAGGGGCAGAGCTGAGTTGAGAGCAGCAGGGGCCTACGCACAGAGTGAGCAACGCCCGGGCTGGACCAAGGGGTGGATGAGGAATCCTACTTGAGTGGTGTGCCGGAATCATGCAGGGGATCCTTGGGCATGAGGTTGGGCTCTAAATAGAAGACTGTGAATGCCAGGTTGAGGCATCGGGGTTGACTGATCAGAGAAGAGGGGAGATTTAGTACCTGTCCTATAGCCAATGCAGACAGTGGCAGCCAGCTGTAGGCAGCTATGAACTGAGACAATAGGAAGTCACAGGAGCAAAATACTGAAGCCAGTTTTCATCTTGGTTGCTCTCACCTCACTACCCTGGGCAGCAGGTCTCTGCTTGGAACTAACCCTTCCCTCCCTCCAGTCTCCCATGCATGCTCTCACTGCCCAGCCTCCAGCCTATGCTGGACCCTAAAAGAGATCCAGGAGGTGGTTCCCTTCCATCGCCTCACTCTACTTGTTGCTTCTTACTCTGGGTGGCCTCCCTCCTTTCAGGTGGCAGGTCCTGGATGAGAGTTTGCCTGTTGGGAGGTATGTCTTCTCACTGTTCCACTCCCAATCCCCCTGCTCCCAATCTAGACACAGAAGTTCTTGTTGGGGCTGAGGAACAATTTGCCATCTACCAATATCCTGGACAAAACGTGGCCCGCAACCCCGTACAGGTGCTTCAACACAGCGAACCAGGAGCTGCGGCAGCTCTTCTACCATTGGAAGGTGAGTGGGGCCCAGCCTGTCTCCTCTCATTTGTCGTTTTTTCCTCCTCCCTCTGATTTTCCTCTTCTGCTTTCCTCTTCCACTTGTTTCAATTTTTTTTTTTACTGTGAAAAAACACACATCACAAAAGTGGCCATTTGTAAGTCTGGTGGCATTAAGCACATTCACACTGTTGTGCAGCCATCACCACCATCCGTCTCCATACTTTTTGTCATCATCTCAAACTACAGCAGTAACTCCCCATTCTGCACTCCTGTAGCCCCTGGAACTTATAAGTGACTTTCTCTGTGAATTTGACTGTTCTTGGTACCTTGTATAAGTAAAATCATACATTTGTCCTTTTATGTCTGGCTTATTTCACTCAGCACAGTGTGCTTCCATTCAGGAAATATGTACTGAGCACCTGTCTAGTCTAGGCCTTGCGCTGTGTGCTGGCATATAGCCCTCCTCCGAGGGCTGGCACATTTTATTGTTTCTATCCCCCTCCCCCAGAGTCCCTTGGAGGCAGTGGCTGGAGGAGCACTGCCCTCTCTGAAGTGCCTAGAGCCTCTTCTATTCCCCATCTCTCCTCTTCTCCAGCCCTGCTCTCCTTCCACTTCTCAGTGTTCTCCCAACCCCCTGCCCCAGGCCTGCCCTTTGCCTCCATGATCTTAGCCCCTGCCCCTCCCTCTCAGTGCAAGAAATTCCGGGATGGACTGTCCGCGAAGCAGGTAGAGATCCTGAAGGAGAAGCTCTGTGCCAGTGAACTGTTCAAGGACAAGAAGGCTTCCTACCCCCAGAGGTGAGGGCCCCTCAGACCCTGCATGGTCAGTTTCATCCAGAGCAAAGAGAGGGTCCCTGAGGTGGGGTAGGGCAGTGGTTCCCACACTAGTGTGCATCAGCAGCACCTGGCAGGCTTGATAGCACCCGGATCGCTGCACCTCCTCCTCAGAGTTTCTGATCCAGCAGATCTGGGGCTGAGGCCCAGTCGTTTGCCTTTCTAACAAGTTCCCAGGGGCTGCTGATGTTGGTCCTGGACCATGCTCTGAGAACCACTGAGATAGAGGACGTGGTGGAGGATGGGGAAAGGGGAATGGGAACTCACTGTGGGGAGTCTAGGGCCTTTGGGGGTCAGCGGTGAGGACCTTGTCTCCACCACATACCTCCTGTGTGTCCTCAGTGTCCCCATTCCATTCTGCGGTGACTACGTTGGGCTGCAAGGGAACCCCAAGCTGCAGAAGCTGAAGGGCGGGGAGGAAGGGCCTGTTCTGATGGCAGACACTGTGAAGAAGGTCAATCGTGGCAATGGCAAGGTGAATGCCTGCACCCTGGACTTCTGCCCACTGCCTGATCCAGAGCCTTGGGGCTGGTAGCTGGAAGGGTGGAGTTAATCCTCGCCTTTCCTCACACTTTCTTTTTCTGTCCTTAGACTTCCTCTAGAATTCTTCTCTTGACCACGGGGCATGTGATTCTGATAGATGCCAAGAAGTCCCAGGCCAAAACTGTCATTGGACTAGATAGTGTGACCGAGGTGTCAGTCACCAGCTTCAAGGATGGGCTTTTCAGCTTGCATCTGAGTGAGGTATCAGAGCTCTGTGGGTGCAGGATCTCACATTGGAAAAGGTGGTGGGCATCATTGGGCTAGAGTGGGCTGGAGGTAATGGGGACCAGACCTTTCACTCTGGGCCTTCAATGCCTCTCAGGCTGCTCCTGCAGAGGAGAAATGAATCCCTTCCCCACTCTTTTTCTCCCTTCCTAAGATATCCTCGGTGGGCTCCAAGGGGGACTTCCTGCTGGTTAGCGAACATGTGATCGAACTGCTAACCAAAATGTACCAGGCTGTGCTGGATGCCACACAGAGGCAGCTTCAAATCACTGTGACTGAGAAGTAAGGCCATGAGCTGGGGGTGAGGGCCAGCTTGGGGGCATGACCAAGCTGTTGGTCACTGTGACCGGGAAAATTCATGTAGTCAGAAAGTGAAGCGTACTCTGTCAAGGCAAGGCTTGGAGGTGTTTCTTCATCTTCCCACCCAGGTTCTCAGGGGCCTTGAGTCTTCTGACATGAGGAGAGGAGAGGAGAGATGTACTTCCTTTAAGAAGGACAAGGGAAGCCATCATGAAAATATAGGAGTAGGGGTGAGGGGATGAGGGTACCAGCTTTACCCCTCTGTCTGTTCCCCCTCCAGGTTTTCGGTGAGGTTCAAGGAGAGCAGTGTGGCTGTCAAGGTCATCGAAGGCCCCGAGGGTGGTAAGCATGGCAAGCTAAGATGCAAGAAGAAGGGGAGCCGTTGCCTGGAAGTGACTGTATAGTGAAGAGGTGGGGGTCTGATGCAGAGACAGCAGCTTCTCTGGACCTGTGCCAATCCCACCCACCCTGTTTGTATGAGGATCTCGTGTCTCACCCCTCTCTGTGGTGTGGGGCTCAGAGATTGAGGAACCCTTGAAGAGGACCTTTATTCTCTTAAACTCTCCTAGGTCCCTCTCCCTTAGAACTTAGCTTCCTCCCACCCTCAGCTGCTTTGCCCACTAATAAAACAAGTGACTTCCCAAATATTTGCTCAGTGTGTGTGAGTCCCTGACCCCCCACTTTCACAGTGCTTGTACTTCGACTACCCCACCCCCTATCTCCTCCTCAGGCTCCTTGGAGCCAGCAAATGCAGATAATAAGAATGGAAAAGAAGGGAAATTGTCTTCGGGCTCCTTGACCGGCTGAGCTCTGGCGGGGGTTTGGAGACACTGGTGTGGGGGTGGGGCAGCCAGCGATGGGGCTCAGGTCGCAGGTGGCCAGTGGGCTGATTCATTACGTGTGTCCCTGGAGGGAAGAAGTGAGGATCCCTGTCTTGGTGGAAAGTAGGATCCTTTGGAGGTTTAGCCTAAACAGAGGCCTCAGGCTGGAGGGCTCATGTGAGCTGAGGTCTGCTGGGGAATGCAGGGTCCCCTGCACCCANCCCCCCCCCTTACCCCCTTCCTTTCCATACACCACAGATGCCAGGCTGCTCCTGCCAACAGTTATCTTGCTAATCACTGTCCCACAGCTGGGGCCTGCAGCTGGTGGCACTTGACAGGGGAGGGGGGGCTCCCTGACCCACACTCTCCCACCCCTATGACTGCCCCCTCCCTTGTCTTCATTTATTTTCCCTGTGTCATCGCCATTATTTTTTTTCAATTTTCAACTGTCTCACACCATCTAGTCCCCATTTCTGTGGGCTCTGACTAATATTAATATGTAATATTTTATATAATGTTTTTAAAAACTCCCCTCTCCCTTAATATCTGTTTCCTCATAGACTCTGTGTTGTCTCAGTCTCTCCCATCCTTTAGGGAACAAGCAGCTCCTATATTTGCAGTAAAATGTAGATGCGTGCTCTGCGAGAGCTTACAAATGGCTGCCTTTGTTCCTGTCTCTGGATGTGTCTCCCTCCTTGCACGATTGCTACCTTCTTTGCCTCTTCCCCGTCTCCACCAGTGAGCTCACTGTGCCTTGAGGCTGGGGTTTCCCTCCACTTCGGTGCTGCCATCGGCAGGCAGCTCACGGCCCCAGGTAATCATGACGGCGGGAGACCTGATTAACTTCTATTCTTGCCTGCAGATTAATCTTGCTCTCTGAGCACAAGCCCATGTTCTGGCACACCCTGCTCTGAGCAGGGAGAGGGCCCAGGGAGGCCGTTCATCCCTGGCAGATGGGAGGCCTGAGTGAGGG
>NW_027529169.1:1138985-1267552 GCF_008692635.1 Crocuta crocuta | reverse complement strand
CCCCCGGCTCCCCTCCCCCCCCATCCTTGACTTCTCAGAATCAGGCGGAGGAGATCCTGTCTGGTGAGAGGGGGCTGGTTACCAGAGCCTGACCGCCCCCGCTCTCTGCCTCATCTCCTGCTCCCAGGGCCCAAATTGTCGTCACTTTCCCAGTGAAGTGTCTGGTCATTTTCAGAAGCAATTTCAGGAGAATATGCAGCTGCTGCTCCCCATCCTGCGTTTCCTTCCCCAGGGCTGAAGGCACTGTCAGCTCTCTGGACTGGGGAGGGGAGAGGAAGGAGGGGCCTGGTCTCTCTCCTGTCTCTCCTCTGACAGTCATTTGGACTGCTGCTGGTTTGAGGAAGGGGTCGGTTGCCCCACCTGTGCCACTTGTGTGATGGGAGAAGCTAAAGTTCTGCTGCCTTCCCCCCCAACCTGGCCAGGCCCACATTCTCAAAGTCTGGGTTGTTTTTCTGGGGGGCACAAGCCACCCTGGAGTCCCCTAACCCCCATGAGAAACCATTTTAGCATGTCAGCTTATACTAGCTCGAAGTCACTATCCTTCCAATCTTTTCTAGTATCTCCACCCAGTGTTACCTACAGCCCTGGCCCTTCCCTCCCCACCCCGCGCACCCCTCCAGGAGGCTGGAGGAGCCCCCATGCTGCAGCCTGCTTGTGCATGTGGTGGGAATATGCGGGTCATCTGGCATGCACAGCATGCACTGGGTCAGCATCCACTTCTACCCCCAAGAACGGCCCACAAACCCCATCTCATCCTAGCTCAATGCAACACACATTTTCCTTGCCCCCAATCCACCCAAGCAACAAAGGGGAGGAGTCCCCCAGGGAGGGTCTGCTAGGGACCCTGCTCTTCTAGGCCAGTGATAGCCCTAAATACCTACTGTGCCCTGTAGTGCAACACCCACTTTATATGCCATTTGCATATGGTCTGCGGGCAAGAACCTAACCCTTCAAAGCCTCCCTCCTTTATCACCTCTCTCACTTAGTTTAGCATTAGCTCTTTCAAGTCTTTGCTACTCCCAGAGATCAAGGGGTGATCAGTTCTCCCTGCCATTCCCTTGCTCCCCCCGTCTTTGGCTCCTGCCATCCTCTGTGAGATGCTGCATCATCAAAGGACATTATTCATGGCGGACCTTTGCTGAAGCCCTGCTTCCCTGATGCCAGGGCTTGGGGGCAGGGATGGGTGGGCTGGTGGTGGGGGGAGGGTCTGCCTCAGAGATGGGACCCAGGAGGCTTTAGTGCTCAGCCCTCAGTCTAACACTCCTCCTCTTGCACCCCTGGTTCCCTCCAGCCTGCCTAGCTTGGACTTTCTTCTCCAGATTGGTAGAGGAGGTAGAAGATGGCTACGTCCAGTTGGGATCAGCACTTGAGCTTCTCAAGGGCATGAATCTGCCATGCCATTTCCACGTAGACAGGCTCCAGCTTCTACCCCTCATTCCATCAAAGGCCCCCAAACCTGGGTCCTGGCACATGATTGGCCCATACAGCCCTGTAATTAGCTGCATAATGGGAAGCTTTAAATGAGGCCCCATTGGCCTCTCACATAATAAAGGAGCCTTGAGACGCAGCTGCTGCCCTCTCTCCTGGGTGAACGTGGGGGCCATGTGCAGGCAGTGACTTCTCTCAGTATGGCCCAAGTCCCAGGGTGGGTGGGGTGTTGGGATATGGAGGGGAGAGACAAGCATTTCAGGATCCTAGCAACACTTGAGAGGCTCTATGGAGGATTCACACTGCAGGCTGCAATGCAAGAAGGAAGACTCAGGCTTCCTTTTTTGTTTTATAAATACATTTTTATTGAGCACCTATTATATGCCAAATGCTATATTGCTAAGGATCCAATAGTAAACAAAACAGAGTCCTTGCCAATGTGATGCTGACGTTCTGGTGAAACGTGGGGTAGACAGACTATAAGTGAAACATTTAGTATGTTGGATGTAATAAGTGATGAGAAGAAACAGAAGGGGGATATGGAGTATGGAATGATGGTCATTTTTAGGGTGATTGGGGAAGGCATTGGTGAACGGGGAGTCTTTGTAGTAAGTACCCAACAGCTGTGGTTCTCTTCTCAACCCATGATGTAGAAGAGTAGAAGTTCCCAAATCTCCAGGTCTCTTGGAGAGGGGGACAACCACTCCCTCTGGGAGAGTTAACTAATTCCTTACTGGTCAAAGTTCATAGCACTACAATAAAATAAAGGGAAAGTTTGGAGTGAAAAACCAAAACTGAATTTGTGGCTCTTCTCCAGAAACTATGTGTTGTGGAGCACAAGACTGAATTTTTTTAAAAAGATTTAAAAAAATTTTTAAGTAATCTCTACACCCACTGTGAGAGTCGAACTTACAACTCTGAGATCAATTGTTGCTCTACCGAATGAGCCATCCCGGTGCCCCAAGACTGAACTTTTTGAGCCACAATTTCCTCATCTGAAAAATAGGAAATGCTAAGAGTGACACATGGCTTTGAAGTTGCTTTCGCTTTCCCCCGACACCCCTTCTCTTCCCTTCAGCAGCATCTTCTCCCTCTGGTTCTCCTTCCATCCCCACTCTTATTCTTTTTTTTTTTTTTTCCCAAACATAGTTTATTGTCAAGTTGGTTTTCATATAACACCCAGTGCTCATCCCCACAAGTGCCCTCCTCCATGCCCATCCCCCCTCCCCCCCACATCCATCAGTCCTCAGTTTTTGTCAGCATTCAAGAGTCTCTCATGGTTTGCCTCTCCCCCTTTCCCCCACTATTTCCCCCCTTCTTCTCCCCCACGGTCCTCAGTTAAGTTCCTCCTAATCCTCCTATACGTGCAAACATATGATATTTGTCCTTCTCTGCCTGACATCCCCACTCTTATTCTGACTCTCCCCTGGGGCTCTACCTTGGGTATGAAGTGAGCAGCATAAGCATCCTCAACAGAGTGGGCCATGAAGAAGAGGCTTGAATTGTCTGGGGAGAAGATGCCTGGGCCGCAGGGAGACAGATTAGAGTTGGGGAAACATGTAATTGTGAGGAAAAAAAGAAGCAATTAAGAGATCAATGCTGGGCTGGGCCAGGCCAGGCTGGGCAAGGATTGGAGGGCAGCTCGGCCACAGTGTTCTGTTCCTCCCTTCAGAGATTATAGCAGAAGGGATAGAAGTTAGAACTCTGGAAGAATGCAGCTAAATCAGGCTGATTCAAGGGTCAAGAAGGAGTGGTGTGGGGAGAGGCATTTGCACCGAAGTGGTGGAGGGAGGCAGATAGGGGAATTTCTGCATTCAGTAGCAGAGGAGAGGTCTTGACCCTCACTTGGTCTGAGGTCCAAGGTTATGCATCAGCTGCAGCTGGGAGGAGGACAGAGGGAGAAGTGAGAATGGGAAGGGATGCCAGACTCACCAACCAATGCTCAGGGGCCTGAGGCTAGTTGTCCTGGTGGTGTGGGAGGACCAGAGAAGCACCTGCCTGAATTGTTTCTGGCCTGGCAGTTGAGTCCGAAGGTTTAAAGGGCAAGGAGCTGGTGGGTGAACAACGAGTAGAAAGAGACTCAAGGACCATACCTATTGAGTTAGATCCAGCATGGAAATTGTGGGACTAAGCATATACAATATCATTCTTTAGTGTGGCCAGCTCAGGGGCTGTTGGAAAGTGGGCTGCTGGATAACTCCAGCTCACTGCAGGGTTTGTGGTGTGTGTGTGTGTGTGTGTATGTGGCTGCAGCCTATATCCTCTTTTTTCTCTACCAGCCTTCCCCCTCCCCTCCAGCCACCCTGGGATTGGTGATTCACAGCCCCTCCTCCAGCTCCCCCAGACCCTCCCAGAACCTTTATCTGGGAGCTGGGCCGTGTTCCTGCCACATCCTCAGATCCCCTCCCCTCCACTCCCCTCTCTCTACAAGGAAGCAGCGTCACCACCAGCACCACCAGCACCACCAGCGTGTGGGGAGTGGGTACTGCTGCTGCTGGCCAGCTCCCTGATCCTGCTAGACCATCTGCCCTAGGCTCAAAGCTGCTCCACAGGTAGGCACGAGTGGGAGAATGTGGGATGGACTGGAGCTGGCACCAAAGGACAGAGGCCAGAGTTAGGAGGGAATAAAGGACCGGAGGGAATAAAGGTGGCAGCTTTTGATCTGGGAACAGGGTACTGGGAAGGTGAGCATAAAGCACCGATAGGGTTTCAAAACCAGTAATGTTTGGAGCCTCTGGGTTCAGACTGATTCTTCTAATACTAGAAAGTTTTTACCTAAGTCTTGGGTTACCTAGTGCTGGAAAATAGAATCCAGGATCCCTCCTCAAGCTGACTAAGAAGACAGACTGGTGCATGTCCTACGGATCCATCACCTTCCTTGGAAGACTAGCGTCTGGCACTATTGCAACATTGCTCATTGCCAGGTGCTCAGCCTGGGGAGATGTGTGGTGGGGGAGCAGGGAAATTGAGCCCAAGGGATGGCTCCCCTGCTCAGAGATACTCTCCCCAGACCAAGGCTTGGATGGGGGAGTTGGGGGCTGGAGAAGCAGGGTCAAGCCAGGCTGCCAGCTGCATAATGTCTCCTACATTTGCACCCATGGTATATGCTCCCTGCACTCCTGTCCTGTCCCCCTGCCCTCCTAGGCACCATGCGGAGCGCTCTGCTGTTCGCAGCCATTCTGGCCGTCAGCCTGGCTTACAGTTTTGGGGCTGTCTGTGAGGACTCACGGGAGCAGGTAGTGCCCGGTGGGGGCCACAACAAGGTAAGACACCCCCTCTAGCTGCGCCCACCCTGGCAGAGTCCTGGGCAGCGTCATGAGAGCTGGCGTTCTGCCTGTTCCACAGCTGTTGAGAGGAAGGTGGGGTGGGAGTTACCTGGGTCATCCATCAGAGGGTGGGTTTCCCTGCCCCTCTGGCGATCTCATGTTCTCACTGTCTCTAGGTATGTGTCTATAAGTGTCTCTGTCCCTCTGCGTGTCTTTGATAGCCCTGTACCTAAAAAGTGCCCTACCAATATGTTGTTTGTTGGTTGATTGACTGGTGACTTCGGGACTGGATACTGTGAGGGGTAAGCTGGGGTGGTCCAGCTCAGTTTCTGTCCTTCTGCAGGGGGCAGATCCTTTCCATTCCCTGGATGGTATGAAATATACTCAGAGTTTCTCTCCCAAATGGTCATTTATATGCTATTTTACCTACCAGTTATGTATATTCTTTTATCTTCAAAATTCAAATAAATTCCTATACATTTTGCTCATCCACTCCCAGTAACCTCAGGTATTTGTGAGCCCTACCCCCTTTTTTTCCTTTCCCTCACCCTGCTCTAGCCTCTGCTTAGTCAGGATAGAGGGTAAAATCCCCCACGAAACAGTCCAGGCTTCAATTTCCAAAGTTTCTCTAAGAAAAAGAACAGGAGTTGTCAGGGAAGGGGTCCAGGGGGAGAGCAGGGAGGAAGTCTTTTCAAGGTTTTGAAATGGCAGCAATTACATTGGTACACATGCTTTTAAGATGATTATAGGTGGAACTCATTACAAATTCAGTGTGTGAGTCTAACTGCCTCTCCAGCTCAGATCTGTTTAGCATCTCATTACAGGAGGTGGGCAGAATATTTGAACAATTTGGGAAAAGTGGCTGCCTAGGATGCCATGCACAGGGCAAAGAGAGAAACCAGCCTTCATCTATACGTGTTCCAGGGCATGATAGGCGGGCAGCCTTGCAGGTGGCAGCCGTTGCACCAGATCCAAAAGACCAGAACCAGTTCAAAAATACAAAAAATACACAAGGAGTGCCAAAGGTGGGCTGGAAGCTAGGTTCGGAGCCCAGAGTTCCAGCTGGAGACGGTCAGAATATCTGGCTATGTTTCTCTAAGACAAGCTTGCTTCAAGACCTTGGACCGGATGGTCAATGAAAGAGAGAGTTTGCCATCCCCTCCTTTTTCCCCAAAGGTCTGTGAGGATGAGGGAAACTGGGGTGAGGCGAAGGTAGGATATATGTGTGCCTGGCCAACTGGTTGGTATATGCACAGTACAACTTGTGTTAATGTGCTGTGTGTGTGCTCGGGAGTCCAAGGAAACCTGGGCTCTGGAGAGAGAGACACCACTAAGATTCAAGGTGAGAATCTCCAGACATGATCATTGCCATTGTCTCTCTGCAGCTGCAACTAGCTGGCTGTGTGATGTGTCCCCACCAACCACTCTGCTGTGCCCAGGTTGCTTAAAAAAAAAAAATCAGCAAGACAATGAAGAGCCCCTTCCTGGCAGCAGGTCCAGAATGTAGAGCTCTGTTCAGTTGCAGAGGACAAGAGGTGTCATTCTGAACACCCTGTTTCAGATCATCTAAATCTGAATTCAGTGTAGAAAGGAGAGAGACAACCAGAGGCAGAAATCTATGGAGAAGAAAAGAGGGTGAGAGGTGGTGGGAACCAGAGGCAGAGAATCATCCACAGACGTGCTGCAGAGTAAGGGAATTTCAGGATCGCAGCCCCAGCTGCCTACCAACACCCATCGCAAGGACTGCGCCCTCTCTGTGACTCAGTCATGGAGTACAGAGGACAGTTGCTCTGTCCGATGGGCATTTCTTAGGAGTGGTGGCAATCATGGCTCACTCCTGTAGTGGGGCACCGCATCCCTGGGCAAACTGGTTCCTGATGGGCCAAGGAGAAAGGACCAGTGGCCCTTCTCACTGAGAGTCGGCAGGAGCTGGGAGAGAGCCCTAAGGGACAGTCTCCTTTGAGCTTGGGAGACAGAGTGGCCAACTGTCCCAGTTTTCCCAGGACCACCAGCTTAAACCCTGAAAGCCCCACATCCCAGGGAAGCTCTTAGTCCGGGACAAACCAGGACAATCGTCTGCCTACAGGAATGCCCACTGTGCTCCCTTTACAATGCTTCTCAAATCTTGCTGTGTATACGATTGCCCCGGGGGCCTGGTTAAAATGCAGATTGTCTTAGTAGGTTGGGTAGGACTGAGATTGAGATTGTGTATTTCTAACAAGCCTACAGCAGTGATGCTGCTGTTCCGTGGCACACAGTTTGAGAGCCCACTTCTCTTCCAGTATAAACCAGAGGAAATCCTGAAAGAAATAAAATGTTAGGTTTAGGTGTGATGGGCTCAAGAAGAGGCCATTCTTTGTGGGGAGGGGTGAGTGGATTAGGTGTGAGCCCCCTGCCTCAGCCCTCTTTGTTTCTGTCCCTTAGAAGGACTTGGACCTCTACCAGCTGCCCCCGTCATTGCTCCGGAAACTCTATGACAGCCGCTCAGTCTCTCTGGATGGATTGCTCAAAATGCTGAGCAAGGCTAGCGTGGGTAGGAAACAGCCCTGGGGAGAGGGTGGTGGGGGGCAAGATTCTGACCATTAAATAGGCTTGGGAGGAGCCTTTAGGTGGGATGGAGACTGGAGGTGGCGTGGTGTATACTTGAGGGTTGTGATCTGAATCCCCTCTGTCACTTTCCAGATTCCATTCCCCAGTTACACATTGTCCTTGCTTTCACAGATCCTAAGGAATTGCCACTTCCCCAGAAACGTGAGTATCCTCTTCTCCCTCCCTGTCTCTGCTGACCGCTTGCTAGAGTTCCATGGGCATGGGGCCCAGTGACTATTCTGGCGGCCCCATCTCAGCTGGCCCAAACAATATGCCAGCTGCAACAGCTCAGCTAGCCTTTCCTGGATGTGAGAGGTCTCTGGGAACCAGTAGGAAGCAGGTGTGAGGAGTGTGGTGGACTCTCCCTCCATCAGCGGGTCATTGGGAACCAAGAGGATCTCTTGGTGGCTGTGAAGATTCTAAGCCAGGCACCTGTGGGGGCAGAGAATTCTTGAAATATGGAGGAGGGAGAAGTGGGTAGAGAGGATGAGCTTTGGGGATAGCCTGCTAACTTGGGGGACAAGCTGTGGCGTGATAAAGAACCAAAGAACAGAAACCCAATTTCAGAAGTCTTGACACATCTCCCTCTGCCCCCACTGCCCGTTATCACCATTGGCGATGTTGGTCCTTTTTCTACAGGTGACATGCACGACTTCTTTGTGGGACTTATGGGCAAGAGGAACAGCCAGCCAGGTAGGAGTATGTGGCGATACAATGGGAGGGTTTTGGGTACTAGCAAAGATATGGCAGAGGTCAAGTGTCTCATCTCTCTCACCAGAGGGTAAGACAGGACTTTTCTTAGTTATAGTGAGTATTCCTTGGCCCTTCTATCCAATCGGGTTGGATCCATAGTCCAACTCTCCCTAGGAGCACAATGGGGAGACCTTTATAAGATAGTGCTGCTGCGCTGGGAAGGAGTTGGGGGGCCCTGCTTCCTCCCTATCTCCCAAACACAATGTGCTTCTTGTTCCCGACTCTGTCTTCCAATGCTGCCTTTCATGGCTAGCCCTTCGCTGTTGGGTCAGGGTGAAGGTCACATTCAGAAACATCTCTCCTAACCACACTGTTTACTTTTCCCCAGACACTTCTATTGATGTAAACCAAGAGACTGTCTCCAGCTTTGGCACCCTGAAGTATCCCCCCAATGTGGAGTGAGGTAAGAATTGTTGGTTAGGAGAGGAGAGGGGACTGTAGTGGGTGGAGAGTGGGAGACGGGATTGCCAGAGAGGCATTTCCTCTGATGCTACAGACATTAATACTCATATATCTGCCCTAAAATATACTGCCAGTGCCCAGCACACCGTTGGTCAAACACAGCATCACTTAGAGGTGCATATTATCTGCAAGAAAATGCACACTCACATGCACACATGTGCACAAGCACACACCCCGCTTTCCCTCTCCTTCTCCTGTATCATGGACCCTGGCTGACTCATCAGCAGGCATTAGTGGTGGGGAATGGGGAGAGAGGAGCTCCCTCTGTGGCTTCTCTGAAGGACAACTTCTGCTGTTTGGAATCCATTCTCTCATTATCTATGTATAAGACGAAGAGACCATCATCTGATAATTACAGGTACATCCAATTCGTATGTAAAGTGTTCTGCATCCGAGGTGGGCTAAAACTTTTCACCTCATTCAGAATCTCCAGTGACTGGGTCGAGCGTGTGGTTCTTCACAAGGGTGATTTAGGAAGAAATGCAAGAAACTCTGAAATTTAATAGGGTGTAACTAGCTTGGTTGCTTTGTGTAGCAAAATGGACAAGAGCATAGCCTGATTTTGAATCCTGTATCTGCAGCTCGCTGGCTGTGTCCCTTTGGCCAAGTTATATAACCCTTCTCTGCCTCTGTTTCCTCATCTGAAAAATGGGGGTGGTATTATTTTGCAGGGTTGTGGTTTTGAGGATTGAACATAGGTAAATTCTTCAGAACAGTACGTGGCACATAGTGCCTAGTGCTGTGTGTTGGCTGTGTTATGATTACTGTCGTCTGAGAGGTATGAGTAATGTCCCAGTGTCCCCCCTGGCTGGCTCTGGTCTGTCTGCCTAGAGCTGACTGGGCTGGACCCTGGGCTTGAGTGGGCTGACAGAACTCTTGCTTGGTATTCAAAAATGAGAGTCCCCCAGGGAAGTGTCTAGTCAAAACACAGAAGCTATAGTCTCAGCCCCATCTTCCCCCACACAGCAATGCGGCCCCACTGATGGGCTTTGCATTCTGAAGAAAGAAGGTGTGGGGGGAGAAAAAGAGAGGCATTGGGAAGCGTCTGTGATCACAGAGAGACTCCGCCCCTCTCCCTGTGTCCCTGCTACCCACAGTCATTTGTCTCAGGGGAGACCAGAGGAGCAAGAGCTCTCGATGAAACTGCCTGTGCATAGCTTCGTGGGCCCGGAGACTAGGTCTAGCCCCCCATTCAGTGTTGGGTGAGAGGGCACGAAGAGCCGTAATAACCGTAACTCGCTGATTACATGGTACTTACCGTATCATTTTGCTCTCATTAGACGGTTATTTCAGTCCTGCCGACCGCCAGATAATTATACGGGCAGCTATATCTGGATGACATAGTCTCCCTCAGCGTTATGCATCGGCCATAAAGATAATTACAGTGCAATTTTGCCATAGTATTTTATACAAATGGTGGAAACAAGTGCATTGTGGAAATCTACTTTTAATGCTTGCTGGTGAATCTAGGCTCTTTCAGAGGGACCAGTCGCATAATTACAGCCTTCATAATGTCACCACTGATGGAGCATTCTCAACCTGTTAGGTGCCAGAAAGAATAGCACATAAAGTCCCTGGGGGCTGGCATTTAAAGGAGATTAGATGAGATGGATCAACACAGATCATTGTGTCAGCTGATTTCATTCGTGTGAAACTGCTAACAAAGGAAGTGATCCCTGGGCCTCTTCTTCCTCTGGGAGGTTTTCTGGAAAGAGGAGGAGGGACTAGCTGAGACTGGGGAAGCATTAGCACCCAGGCACATTGAATGGGGCTATGTGTGTGCCTGCCTGGCTCATGGGGATGTGAGGATGATATGCTGAGCATGGACCCTGCTTAAGATTCTCCCTCTCCCTTTGCCCCTCTCCTTCTCTTAAAAAATAAATAAATAAAATAAATAGCATGGTAAACTTGCAGCTGGGAAGGAGCAAGCTCCTGTGGCTAAAGGAGTTCAGTCCTCTCGTTCAGAGGCTACAGGGGTAGCTGAGGGCTGAGACTTCTGTTCTCTCTTTTCCTCCCTTACATACTCCCCTGCTTCCCTAGCTGGTGGTCGGGGGGAGTTTTACAGGACAGAAGATGTGATTTTATTTTTTCACTCCTCAGCACTCCACTTCTGGACTTATAGGCTGCATCATGAAGACACCTGTCCCCTCTCCCAACCCCCAGCTGCATGTGCTCTAGCTCCCTTTCTCTTCCCCAGCCGTGTAACACTGCTGTGCTTTGACTCCTTCCCCATCCCTCTACCTCACTGTGATGGAGAAACTGCAAAGCGAGCATCCTTAGTCCCAGTGGGCATTGGCTGTAGATCCCCTTGGATAATGTAAGTGTCCCTACACTTAAAAACATGACATCTCTTTCCACTCCTCAACAATAAAGGATTTTCACATATGACCTAGAGTGATGGATTTATTTGGTTGCTACGTGAGTTTTTCTCTTCCCGGACTCTTCAAGCTACATAATACACACATACACATACATGTATGCACACATACGTGTATCATTTATAAATGGAAGCATCTTTATTTTGTACACATATCAATTTTCCCAACAGTGCCTTAAGCAGGGCTTCATACAATTAGTATTGGAAGATTTATTTAGTAATTAAAAAATAAACAAAGGGCACCTGGGTGGCTCAGTCGATTGAGCGTCTGACTTTGGCCCAGGTCATGATCTCACGGTTCATGAGTTCCAGCCCTGCATTGGGCTCACTGCTGTCAGCACAGGGCCTGCTTTGGATCCTCGGTGCCCTGACCCCCTCTCTGCCTCTCCCCTGCTCACTCTCTCTCTCTCAAAAATAAATAAACATTTCAAAAATAATAAATGGATGAATATGGAAGGTGGTTTCTAGCACTCAAAGACTTTCACAGACTAACTTCAGATAAAGGAAAAATATATTCTGGATGACTGTGTCTGTGTTTGTAGGATAAGCCTAGGAGACATCAGTCCTTGAATCTGACTCTACTTAGAGAAGGGCAGGGAGGTCAAGGCTGTGCAAGGACCCAGCCACAGAGGAGGATGAATCTATTGAACTGTACTGTATTTCTATCTCCAAATGTCGAGCATGGGTCCTGTAATGGTGAGCTATACACATTGTTTACACTGTAGCAGGGTGGTGGACAGGCCAACAACACTTGGTTTTGCCAGGATGGGGTGTGGATGGGGAAGTTACTACAGAGGCCGAGAAAGAAGGGAGCGATATCTTCAGTGTCAGCTGGCCTTTTCAGTTATTATAAATGGAAAACACTTGTTTCAGACTCCTCTATACTGCAACTCATACCAGCCCCTGTAGCACTGGTCTAGCAGTCCACAGAATACGTAAGGGATCCCAAGGGGGTGTTCTGTACCCTAAAGGAATAGTCTGGGAGACCCTCAGGCTCCATATTTTAGACCGGTGCAGGGCCTGGCTGTGTCTCTGAACTGCCCTGATACAACATCAACACTCCATTCTCCCAAGGCTGTGTGGAGACAGGGCCATGGAGCCAGAGGTTACTTCTTACAGTTTCTTCACCCCAGTGGAAGTTCTCTCTTCCCAGAACCTGAATGGGGCAACTTTGGACCTTTGGCTGAACAGTGTGGGTGGGGGAGGAGAGAAAGCTCAACTCAGTATCCCTTAGGTTAGGTTTATTGCTAGAGGTCAAAGAATGTTCTCACCCCAGAGCCTCAAGCCTTTCTTCAGTGAGTCATCATGTTGGCTTCTCAAAATAACCTAACTAGAGGGTTTTTAAGCAGAGTAACTTTTGCAGAGTCTGGGGAATTTATTTGGGTCATGAAAGCTTGAAGAGTTGTTTCTGCTCAGACTTGGGAGATGGGCGTGTGTGCTGAGATGACACAAATGCTTTGCCAAGTAGGAGCATAAATGCAGAAAGGTTGCTCTCTGGTGGGGCTGAGAAAAATTGCAGTCCTTGGGATTCCAGTAAAAATGAAGCCAACTTTTAAGTCAGATTGCTGTTTTTGTACTTGGAGAACTAGTGTGAAGGAATACTGGCCCTCCTCTTCCTGTTGCTAAGAGATTGGTGCCTAAGGAGAACTGGCCAATAAGACCTTGACTGGGTTTCTGGCCTTTCTCCACTTAGCTGTGTGTGTGTGTGTGTGTGTGTGTGTGTGTGTGTGTGTGTGTTACTGGGATTGCATGGTGATTTACTTTACAAAGACTTTAGTCTTAAAGGTTCTGGACTAATTCCAACGTGGCTAGAGGAGTGGTTTCACCACACTAACAAGCAATGTTCTGACACTGTCTACCCAGAGGTAATATCAGATTCCACAAGTTAAGAGCTCAGTCCTATGAGACTACCCCTCGGTTGAGATGCCATCTCATGTCCAGTTCGTTACCTGTGTTCTGATCTATAGGCTACAGACTGCAGTTCTCATGATTCCCTCCTGAAGTTTGATTAATTTACTAGAGTGGCTCACAGAACTTGGGAGACTTGTTTATTTACTAAATCACCAGTTTATTATAAAAGGACATAACTCCAGGGGCACCTGGGTGGCTCAGTTGGTTGAGTGTCCGACTTCGGTTCAGGTCATGGTCTCACGGTTTGTGGGTTTGAGCCCGGCAATGGGCTCTGTGTGGACAGCCAGCTCAGAGCCTGGAGCCTGTTTCAGATTCTGTGTCTCCCTCTCTCTGACCCTCCCCTGCTCACACTGTCTCTCTCTCTCTCAGAAATAAATAAAAAACAAAACAAAAAACAAACAAACAAAAGAAGGACATAACTCCAGAACAACCAGATAAAAGAAATGCATAGGGCAAGGCATGGGCAAAGGGGCACAGAGCTTCTGCGTTCTCTCTGAGTGCACCACTCCCCTCTCCGGGATGCTACATGTGTTCATCAACCCAGAAAACTCTATGAACCCCATCTTTTTGAGTTTTTATGGAGGCTTTACTACACAGGTATAATTGAGTAAATCATTGGTCATTGGCAATTAATGCAACCTCCACCCCCATCTTAGGTGATGCCACAAAGCCACTCATTAACATAACAAAAGACACCCTTGTAATATTCATCACTTAGGAAATTCCAATGGTTTAGGAGCTCTGCCAGAAATGGGGATGAAGACCAAATACACACACACACACACACACACACACACATATTATAAATCACAAAATCACAAGTATAAACAGTATAAGCTTTAATCCACACCTTTAGAGTGTTTTCTTAGCACGTGAAGTACATTTACTGGGGTCAACACTTCCCCAGAGATAGTTAAGGCATTTGGTTAGGAAGCTTGAAGAGACTGAAGACTCTTGCAGCGTAATGTCTCAGAGTCATGCTGGAAGTTTGGAGTCTATCAGTTGCGTGAGGCTCCACTTTAGGGGCACACTCAGTCACCTCGTCCAACTGTGGGGGGTGGGCCTGCCACTGGAAGGTGGATCAACTTCCAAGTGACCCTTTCATGAGAGAGCTAAGTGGGATTGCCTGCCCCCCAAACTACAAGAGAATCATATGACCGTTTTTGTATCTCCTTGCTAATAAATATTACATGATTGGCATCATTTGGTATAACACTTGCTTTCAGTATAATCTAACACCAATTAGTAGGGTCGTGGAAGAGGGGACACACACAGTCTCCCAAATGCATCGAGCTAGCTGACGGTTGGCCAAACTGTCTTAGATCAGTTGACAACATCCAGCGTGTCCTCCTCTTCCCATTCACCCGTGGAGGAATGACTGAACTCTACCGTATGCCTGCCCTGGGGGGTTGTGCCTGGCCGCCTTGTATCATCTGGCAGTGGACAGAATGTGATGGGAGAGAGGCTGAAACAGAAGGGTCCAAGAGCGTGAGGGGTTCCTATGTATTGAGGGGGGAGAACAGGATGACCATGACTGCTAATGTCTTTGATGGTAATGGTGGTGGTGGGGAGGGGGCAGGGAGGGCAAGGAGTTTTGGTTTGATGACGATTCTTGGGCAGGGGCATCTTAGGAGAGGATTTGGAGGGTAACTGCCGTGCTAAGGGAGAAGGGGGGAGAAGCAGCACAACTGAGCTCTAGAAACAGCTGGCGATATAAGAGAGGAAAAATAATTTTCCCTCAACCCTTCCAAGCTCTTGGCTGAGACCACCCTATAGTCAAAGACTGATTAACAGGAGAAAAACAAACAGAAGTTGAGTAACCTCAACAGTATACCTCCTGTATACGTGGAAGATGTGCAGGAAAACAGAGTCACTCCCTCAAATGGCCTAAGCCACCACCTTAAATACCGTCTCCAGCTAAAGACAAAAGAATATATTGGGGGTAAAGAGTCAGTTATGGAGGGTTTCCAGGCCAACCACGGTGAATAAGGATATGGTTGCTAGGCCAATTTAATTCCCTGCCTTCTCCATTAATAAGAGTTTCTGGAGATTTAGTCATTTTCTCTTTCTGGTACAGAGAGGGAGACACCCTTACAAATGGAGATTTCCCTTATAAATGAAATTTCTATTCTGTTTCAGAGCTTCTCCTCTGCCTGCTGTTTCTTAAAAATAATCAGCTTAAAGTAATCCTTATACCAAAAAGGCATATTTGGGGTGACAAATCCTGCTCCCCTTCTGGCTGCAGCAGCCTTGGGCTCCCAAGGTGGAGTGGGATCCTGCGAATGAATTCCTTCCTTTGGCCCCTAGGTGGGACGAGGGGAATTCTCGAATTTTCAGAGGGGGATGTACCAGGGGCCCAGCCCTCAAGTTCATTCACTCAATCGGGCTTTATTAAGCACCAATCATAAGGACCAGGAATTATGTGGTAAGCACTGCGTTAAGTTATTAAGAACGACATTTCCCTGCCTTCAGGAAGCTCTCAGCCTAGTGAGTTTACAGCCTAGCGGGGACATAAATTAATCTAATAATCTTACTTTTTCCCCCTCTTTTTTGCAAAACTACGAAAGTGGAAGTTTTGAGAAGCTTCTGAGGCTGGAAGACGTAGATCACGGTAAAGGATGAGAGTTGCGTCCGGATAGGGTTTTTCACTTGTCCAGGTCCCAGCGTGAGAACATTTCAGAAAAACCAGGATTGAGGGGGTTGAAAACTTTCCCGCAGCTGCTAGCACCGCGCGGGGGTGGGAAGTGAGGCCCGGCCAGGGGTCCCCAGGCGCGCGGGGCCCGGCGGGCTGCTGTGGGCCGGAGGANCCCCTGGCCCAGGCCCCACCCCCGTCCCGGCCTTTCGCTCGCTCTTGCTGGGCTCCCTCCTGCCCGCTCCCCTCGGCCGGACCCATCATTCCCGGCCGCGCGCCGACCCCGGCCGGTCCCGCCGCCCATCCCTTCTATCCCGTCCGGCCCGGCGCCCCGGCCCCAGTCCGCAGGCGCCCCGGGGGATCCCCCGCCCTTTGAGGAGGGACCGAGGTGCTCGGTGGCCCCCAGATTGGAGCACCCTAGCCCGATCCAACGCCCTCCTTCCTGGATTCGACCCTCCAGAGGGGAGACTGCAGCGCCAAGGGATTGTTGGGGTGCCTTCTCGGAAGTTCCCAGTCTGCGTCCCTCGCACCCCCCGACTCAGGCTTCCCAGTGCCCCGACCTGATGTGTGGCCATCAGGGCCCGGGAGATGTTTGACTGGTTTCCCAAAAATGCGCAGAAGCTTTCTGGACCCCAGAAAAAGTTGGGAGTTAGTAGAAGGTGGTGAAGTGGAGAAAGGGGCTGTGTCGCGCGGGGCGAGTGGTGAGACTGAAGGAGAATGTAGCTTGCTTTTCTTCCTTAGGCGTGCAGGACTCGAAAAGGGGGGAAAGTGGGATCTGGCAAGCCTTCAGGAGTCTTCTCTATATAATTAGGTGCCTTCTTAGGGCATCAGGTAACTCTTGTAGTTCTGGTCAGCATATGCGTCAAGTCCCAAAGAGGGTGGTAAAAAAAAAAAAAATTAATAGTAAATACCACAGTGTATTCTACTTTGCTTTATTTCTTTGGGTCCTGAGCGCTTAGCTTCATCCACAGCATACAGAGAAGGTGACAGTACTATCTGGTTGGGTCTGGGTTATGGCAAGACAAGAGAGTAGGCAAGTAGCGTGAGGTAGGGAGAGATGGGAACTCCTGAATGAGCAAGAAGTTTATTTAGGGACTGAAAGGACACAGCATTGATAGGAAACTAAAAGATAGAGCAACCTTATTTTGCCCTCACTGGCTTATGAATCCTTAATTATTGTGTCCAAAGGATGTCTATGGCATTTGGCAATTGTAAGAGAAGTGAATGTACTCAATGAGATAGGAAAGCTTGTATTCAGGGAGAAATTGGGAAATTAGTTATGAGTAAAGTCTGAGCCCATGGCTTTGATAATGAAATAAAAACTGTGTCTGAAAGGGTGCCTCTCTCTTGGCTCTAAGGCACTAGCTCCTGTCCAACCAGGCCTATAACATCTCTTACTGACTCTTAAAGACCAAGCTATCCATTATTTTCCCCAATACTTTTGGATTTCGTTAGGGCGATTCTGTGAATGTGCAGGGAGAGAGGTCATTCTCCCGTCATTTGTGCTGTCCTTGCGCCCAGCAGCATAGACCAGCTCTCCACGTCCATTGTCCTCTGCTTTCCACCCAGGGCTTGGACACTCTTAGACGAGCGGTGTTTTCTTCCACAGAGCTCCTTGCCTGCAGGGATGTTTGTGGCCATCCACCTCTTGCTTTTACTGTCCGCAGGTGAACCGTGCTGATACAGAGGCAACTTCACAGGAGCTGCTAAGATGGGCATGAGGATCAAACTGCAAAGCACCAACCACCCCAACAACCTGCTGAAGGAACTCAACAAGTGCCGGCTCTCAGAGACCATGTGCGATGTCACCATTGTGGTGGGGAGCCGCTCCTTCCCGGCCCACAAAGCTGTGCTGGCCTGTGCTGCTGGCTACTTCCAGAACCTCTTCCTGAATACTGGGCTCGATGCCGCCAGGACCTACGTGGTGGACTTCATCACCCCTGCCAACTTTGAGAAGATCCTGAGCTTTGTCTACACGTCAGAGCTCTTCACAGACCTGATCAATGTTGGGGTTATCTACGAGGTAGCTGAGCGCCTGGGTATGGAAGATCTCCTTCGGGCCTGTCACTCCACCTTTCCTGATCTGGAGAGCACTGCCGTGGCCAAGCCCCTGACCGGCGCCAGTGAGGGCCACTCTGGTGCCCAGAGCTGTAGCTCGGCAGAACCTACCTATCCCCTTGGAGACTTACGGGCTGGTGGGGAACACTTCGGCCCTGATAGAAATTATGTGTTACCTTGTGATGCTGGAGGAAGCTGTAAAGACGAAGAGAGAAATGTTACCGGTGACACTAACCACAGCCTGCCTCTGCCACAGCAGCCACTGCCACCAAAGACAGAAGACCATGATGCTCCTGCCCCTTTCACATCTGTTCCCAGTATGGTGACTCAGCCAGGCCTCGGCACTGCCAGCATGGCCGTCCAAACCAGCACGAGCTCCTGCCAGCCATACAAAGTTCAGAGCAACGGAGACTTCAGTAAAAACAGTTTCTTCACCACTGACAATGCGATTGACATTACCACTGGGACCAACTCCTGCCTGAGCAATAGCGACCATTCCAAAGATCCAGGCTTTGGGCAGATGGACGAGCTCCAGCTGGAGGACCTGGGGGACGATGACTTGCAGTTTGAAGACCCCACCGAGGAGATAGGCACAGCCGAGGAGGTGATCGAGTTGAGTGACGACAGTGAGGATGAGCTGACTTTTGGGGAGCATGACAGCCGAGAGAATAAGGCCATGCCCTGCCAGGTGTGTAAGAAAGTTCTAGAGCCCAACATTCAGCTGATCCGACAGCATGCTCGGGACCACGTGGACCTGCTGACAGGCAACTGCAAGGTCTGTGAGACCCACTTCCAGGACCGAAACTCCCGGGTGACCCATGTCCTGTCCCACATTGGTATTTTCCTCTTCTCCTGCGACATGTGTGAAACTAAATTCTTTACCCAATGGCAGCTGACCCTCCACCGACGGGATGGAATATTTGAGAACAACATTATTGTCCACCCCAATGACCCCCTGTCTGGGAAGCTGGGTTTGTTTTCAGGGGCAGCCTCCGCAGAGTTGAAGTGTGCCGCCTGTGGGAAGGCACTGGCCAAAGATTTCCACGTGGTCCGGGGACACATCCTGGACCACCTGAACCTGAAGGGCCAGGCCTGCAGCGTCTGTGACCAGCGTCACCTCAACCTCTGCAGCCTCATGTGGCACACGCTGTCCCATCTCGGCATTTCAGTCTTCTCCTGCTCTGTCTGTGCGAACAGCTTTGTCGACTGGCAGCTTCTGGAGAAGCACATGGCTGTGCACCAGAGCCTGGAGGACACCCTCTTCCGCTGCCACTTGTGCAGCCAGAGCTTCAAGTCGGAGGCTGCCTATCGCTACCACGTCAGCCAGCACAAATGCAGCAGTGGCCTTGACGCCCGGCCTGGCTTTGGGCTCCAGCACCCAACTCTCCAGAAGCGGAAGCTGCCAGCAGAGGAGTTCCTGAGTGAGGACCTGGCTCTGCAGGGCCAGCCTGGGAACAGCAAGTACAGCTGCAAGGTCTGCGGCAAAAGGTTCGCACACACGAGCGAGTTCAACTACCATCGGCGGATCCACACGGGCGAGAAGCCGTACCAGTGTAAGGTGTGCCACAAGTTCTTCCGAGGCCGCTCAACTATCAAGTGCCACCTGAAGACGCACTCGGGGGCCCTCATGTACCGCTGCACGGTCTGTGGCCACTACAGCTCCACGCTGAACCTCATGAGCAAGCACGTCGGTGTGCACAAAGGCAGCCTCCCACCCGACTTCACCATCGAACAGACCTTCATGTACATTATCCATTCCAAAGAGGCAGAAAAGAACCCGGACAGCTGACTGGGCCCCAGTGGAGCTGAGGGGAGCTCCCAGGCGGCAGCCAGGACGTTGATTTTTTAGTGGCTGTTGGTCCCTCTCCAGCCGAAGTTTCAATTTTGCCTTGCTAGGAATTCTGTTCTGTCTTGCGTTTCAAGAAGAAAAAAAGAAGAAAGAGCACACGAGCTGTTACTGTATTTGAGAAGCTACGGCCCTATCATGTTTACCTCCTTACCTGTTCCTGCCCAGGAAGGGCTGTGGTTTTTGATTCTTTTGAGGCTGGTTTGGGGATCTGGTCAGGCAGTTGGTGTCCACTAGATCCCCTCTCCGAGCCTCTCAAGTTTTCGTTTACGGATAGGTTTTATGCTGCTAAGAATCCAACCAAGGGCCTCACTGAATAGAGGAGGCGGAGAGAGGGCTTTTCACTGTGGGTATTAGGACCAGATTTCCAACTGGGACACCCATCTTTGAGAGAGATTTTGGAAATTCGGTCGTTCAGAAAAGACTAGTCAGCAGGGCAGTTCCCCTCAGGCTCCCGGCCCAGCCCTCAGCAGGGAAAAGGCGGATGGGATGGAGGCACCTGCTGGTTGTGACGCTCTAATCTGCTGATGGGACAGGAAAATCTTTTGGCAGCTAGATCCAAACTGGGGACAAAGCTTTCTATTTAGGTCAGAACGCTTTGGGATGAGTCCTTGCCAGTCAGAAGAGGTGTCCCGCTGTGCTGCCAGAGGCAGCAGCCAGGATGGACAGGATGGGAAGTTTCTCCTTTCTCCTCAATTCCAAAGAAATATGATTTTATGGAGTTATAGCCCAGGTTGTTAGGCCTTTCCTGCGGGGTAAAGAGGACAAGGAGCCACTTTGATGTAGTCACCTCCATCGAGCTTGAGTTTCCTGGTGGAGAGGTGGGGATGTCTCTGACAGCAGCAGCCTTGCCTTAATTTACATCCAGTCTCCCACCTAGAAGTGTGTTTGACCTATGGTGTTGATGAGAAGACCCCATGAGGTGGCAGAGTGATGGACTGTGACCCCTTCAGGATCGAAGGGACCCGGGTAACGCGGTGTGTAGCGGGTTGCGCGTTCTGTCTGTCTGTCCCAGTCGGGTAACCTGTTGTTTACTTTGTACTCTAACTGGCCGGGAGCTTTGGCAGCTCACCTTTGACCTGCTGGAATTTATCCTGATCTGTCATGGCATCGCCACGAGGGGGCGCTATTAGACGGCAGCTGGTTTAGGCCCTCCCTCGGTGGCTGTGATGGAGTCTGCGCAGTCCTTGGGGCTGCTTGGCTCTGTTCTCAGTGGCTTTTGAGGGGTTCCTGCCCAAAGAAGGCTTGAGGGAGAGGGCCCTCGGATCTCGCATATTCACAAGGTAGCACCTCAGTAACTCACTACCTCACCCTGCTCAGGCGAGCTCTGGGAGTCCCTGGCCTAGGCCCTGCCACTGTCCTTGGTGGGACTCAGCAGCACCCCGGGCTGTTTCACAAGCAAGTGGTTTTAATTAACTCACAAAGCCTTTTTGGACAATGATATTTATTTATTTTTGCTTTTATATACATATTATCCAGCATCTCTTTTGGATTAGTGACTTCAGGAAAATGAGTTTCTCTCCAGCCAGTAGCCATATTCCAGGGGACAGTCCTGGCCAGAGATTTGGGAAACGGGCTAGAACTAGGGGAGAAGGTATCAAGCCTTTAAACAAACAAATTCTTTTCTTTCTCTCCAGATGGTCTCTTGCATTACCCTTTAGATAATGGATGTAAGTTCCTGAAATTTGGGGCTTATTAAATTCCTAGGACTTTTATCCCTCTTCCTTCCTGTGATTGAATAGACTGGGCATTGTGTTGAGGGTAACAAGTTATATGAAGGACCTTTTTGCACATTTTCTCATCCTTCCTAAACTTGGAAAGCTATGTTAAGACAAGGTGTACAGGCAAGCCAAAGCTCCGTTGCTTTTGGTCTTGCTGTCTCTGTCCCTAACCCTAAATTGATAAAGCCTCCCGGTTAGGGTGCATGTCTCTGGCGAGGTGACTGTTAACATGAAGGGATTTGTACAAGTGGCCACTTTTAACCATTTAAACCCAACTTATTAAATGTTCCCTCAGGACATTCTTGTCAGGAGAGCAGTGTTGAGACTTTTTTTTTTTAACTTTGTTTTGAGAGAGCGAGAGTACAATACAAGCGGGGGAGGGGCAGAGACAGAGAAACAGAATCCCAAGTAGTCTCCACACTGTCAGTACAGAGCCCAATGCAGGTCTCGAACCCACGAACCGGGAGATCATGACCTGAGCTGAGATCAAGAGCAAGATGCTAACCGACTGAGCCACCGAGGTGCCCCACTGCTGAGACTTTTCATCCCTGACTGACTTCTCCCTTTCTTTCCCATGCTGATCATTAGATATTTAAGGAGAATGTGTGAAGGGCTACAGTCAAGTGTCTGCTAAGCTTTTCAAGGCTGGTTAATTCCCAGATGCTTGATGAGGACTGATTTTTGAATGGTCAGATTTGAGAGAAATGATACTTACTGGAACCCAACCAGATAGCTGAGAATGGATCAATGTGCTGGAGAAACCGTTTTCCTTAACGGAGGGCATTGTAGATGCTGGGTAGTCTGTATACTTAACCTGAAACTGTGAAGTTTTCTCTTTTTGCCAGTAAACCAAAAAGCAAATCCTTGAAACTTTGTCCCTGAAACACTAAACAAAAAACTGCATCCCCTGATCTCCTGAGGTCAACCCTGAGGTTGATCAGGGTGACCTGGTTGGTTGCAGTTAGACATGTAGCAGGGTCAGTAGCTCATGAGGCTCACTGACCAAACCCTCTTCCTCTGCTTGTCCCCTTATTCACACCTGACCCTTCCCTTTGTTTGGAGTCATGTTTGCTGCCTCCAGGTCATTCTTTTCTGAACTGTTTTACTTGAAACTATTGTGGCAGAGGACACTCTGGGATACCTGGTCAGAGGTATTCATTTTCTTTTGAGTTTTTACATTTTTTTCAACCTTTTGTTTGTTTGATTTTGTTGCACCCCTGCACCCCCACCTTGGAGCTCAGTTTAGCAGTCTGCTGTATTGTTCTGAGGTTCTATTTAACCCCTGAATGTCTTGTCTTCTCCCTTTTCCCTCTTTCTTGTTCTGTACTCAGGACCAGCTACATAATTTGCAGAGCCCCTTGTTTAAAAATGAAGAATTTCAAGATGGCGAATATAGAGCATTAAACCAACATGAGGCTATTCCCAACCTGTTTCTTAAGGGGAAAAGGTAATACTTGTATGGCACATGGAAATAAATAGCAGAGACTGCTTGTGGCCAGAGGAGGGAAGCTGGTCAGAGGTACTCATTACCGCTTCTCCTCTGACCCATTGATGGCTCATTGATGCCACAGCGCCTGCTGGGATGTGCTGCTGTACTTTAGTACTCGGTCCTAAATTTTAAGACCCCAGAGAGCCTCTATAGTTCATGACTAGGTGGAAAAAAAGGAGGTGGGAGTTGGGCCCTTAGGGGAGGTGGCCCCTAAGAACCAGGAAATGGTTAAAATTTGTTTTTGACTTTCTTCCTTCCCGATCTGTCAGCACCCCTTTGTCTCCAGGACAAACCTTTGGGCTTAAATACCTTCTCCCCAGTCAGGTTTTGCTACTGATGGATTTTCTTCGTCTTCTGGCCTCATGCTGTGCCCTAGTCCTGAGACTGCTCATCTTTGGAAGCGAATTTAAATCCTTTTATAGATGGACACTGATTTTGTTGGCACAGGAGTGGGCTGTGTGGAGAAGTCTGGCCATCTGGAGGTCCCCACACCTCTTTTTGCCTCAGGCCTGCACTGAGTGAGTCAGGAAGTGCAGGCACACAGCATCAGTTTCATCGTGATCACGTGTCGTAAGCTGAACACCCGAATTGAAATGAAACTGTTTTGATTTCGAGGTTTCTTTAACACCCCTCCCCTGTCCAGCCCGCCCTCCCCTGCCGCCTCTGCTAGTGAAAGTCTCTTACGAAACCAAGAAGAGTTGTTGACGTCTAACTTCCTTCCATTAAATTAATGAGTACTGACCTCCTAATATTTAAGTGTTTACTATCTATTGCTGTAAAGTTTTGTATATTTTGTAAACTTCTTTTCCCAAATAGTAGATGTCTAAAATCGTTGTACATCTGATTCTTTTATATTCCATTGTTCAGCACAAAGTGTGGTTTTTATTTAGAATAAAAAAAAAGAAATTTGAAACGGGAATTCTTTTCCTCTTGACTGGGGTTACTGTCCGTTGTTGAGGAGGTCAGGGCCCAGCACCCGGGAGCGCCAGCATTCTCAGCAGCTGCCAACATTCTTCCAGGTGACAAGTTTCCTTTCCTGCAGCTGGAATTCCCCAGGGCTAACTTGTTGACCTGTTTTTAGTGGGAAATTAAGTCAATAACCCAACCTTTCCAAGGGAAACCTCCCTGAGGGGATCTTCCATTGGCCCAGAGAGTAGTGGGACTCTGCTCATGTCTAGTTGGACCAGAGATCTGGCCTCAAATTGTCCTGCCAGTGCCATCTGATTCACTGACACAGTATGTCGGAGCAGACAGAGGCCAATCCAGGAAGGAGGCAGAGGTTTGGCATAATCTCATGAGGTCGATAACAAATGTGCCTCTGCATAAAAGGAGATAGACCTCAGCCCATTTGGGCCATTTGGTCTCAGCACGGGCCAGGCATGGCCCTCATCAGTGCACAGTAAGTGCTGAGCGGAGCAGCCTTGCTACAGAGTCAGCATCGCAGGGTCTCTGTCCTCCTGAGGCCCTAAGAATGTATTCATGCTTCCCAGGGTGAGAACGGTTGCCAGAGAAATCTGTGAGAAGAGTGAGACCGTGGGGGGATGGCCTCTGAGGTCACCTGGGTTGTGACAGGTGTAAAATTGGGTTTCCTTTAGGAAACTTCTAGAGCCCAAGTCAGAGGAGGCAGTGATATAGGCATCAGATTTTGGCTTGGTTTTCATATGAGCACAAGGGAAGAGAGTCTGTTTAATGCATTTTCTATATTATTAGGTTAAGCCTTTACTGCAACTCCATGGTACAACCTGGACTCTTCTGGCTGAAAAGACTCTAGCTCTGCCACTGAGCAGCTGCTTATCTGTCACTTAAGACCCTTTCAGATTTGGGCCCAGCGAGCAGGAGGATCACAGGAGGATCTCCCTCTGTGCTCCTGACAAACAGGTATGTACACTGTTGGAGCAGCGTTTCATGCATCTGGTGAATATGGTTTCAGATATCTAAGAACAGAGGAGAAGAGTGCTCTGGGTCAGTGCTCTGGCTCATTCCAAGGTAAACATTCCAGAAACACTGAGAACTTAAGCAGGACAGAGGCTCCCAGTGATCACGTACACAGGCCCTTCATTCTCCACAGGCAGGATTAGGAGGCCAGAGACGTGCAACCAGTGCTCTGTCCTGATCTTAGGTTTTGCCTTCATGGACACAGGCCTATTCCCAACTGATAAATGAGTCTTTAAAAAAAATTTTTTTAAGTGTTTTATTTTATTTTAGAGAGAGAGAGACAGAGCGTGAGCAGGGGAGGGGCAGAGAGAGAGGGAGACATAGAATCCAAAGCAGGCTCCAGGGTCTGAGCTGTCAGCATGGAGCCCAGCGCCGGGCTCGAACTCATGAACCACAAGATCATGACCTGAGCTGAAGTTGGACGCTCAACTGACTGAGCCCCCCAGGTGCCCCGATAAATGAATCTTTTAGAGAGCCCTACCTATTTTTAAGATTTTTTAAATTGATTTTTATTTTGAGAAACAGAGCATGAGTAGGGGAGGAGCAGAGAGAGAGAGAGGAATCCCAAGCAGGCTCTGCACTGTTCGAACTCACGAACCTTGAGATCGTGACCTGAGCTGAGATCAAGAATTGGACACTTAACTGACTGAGCCACCCAGGAACCCCCAGAGGACCTACTTGTTGATAAGAAGACTTTTCCTATCTATCGGACAAGCATGAATAGAAGTTGCAGGACAAGAAAATTATGAAAAGACCTGGCCAGGGAGAATGAAGTTCAAGGGTGACAACTGACTTAGAAGAATACCAGAGTGGGGCACCTGGGTGGCTCAGTTGGTTAAGCATCCGACTTCAGCTCAGGTCATGATTTCGCAGTTCATGAGTTCACACCCCACGTTAGGCTCTGTGCTGACCACTCAGAGCCCGGAGCCTGCTTTGGATCTTGGGTCTCGCCCTCTCTCGGCCCTTCCCTGCTTGTACTCTCTTTTTCTCTCAAAGATGAATAAATAAGCATTTTTTTAAAAAAAGAATACTGGAGTTCTGCCCTGTGACAGAATCAGAAAATTTCTACCTCCCCATCCCATGCAGGGGACAAGGGCTGAGGGACAGAGCATCTGTCAGTGCCTGCTGCTGGCTGTCCCAAGGTCTGCTCCTGGAATGGATATCCCTTGATATTTGCCCATGATATGGAAAGAAAGGGAGGGATGGGGATGGGTTTCTGATAGCCTCCCTTTCTGGAAGTCTGGATATACCCTAGATCTGAAGCAGGGAGCAAGTGAGCTGTGAGGAGCACTAACTCTGAGATGGCTCCTCTGCTTTGGGGGAAGGGAAGCAGGGTGGATGAAGGAGAGAGTGTCAGCAAGGAAATGGAGCCACTTCCTGGATGGTGGGGAGGGTGGGGAGCCAGACCTCTGCTTCACCCTCTCCATTTGTCATCTCACTGAGGATGCTAGGAACGTCCTGCTGAGGCCTCCTGGTTCCTTGGCCTCTGACCTCTTGTCCTCTCGGCCTGCATAGTGTGCCGGGAGAACAGCAAGCACACAAACAGAGGAAAGTTGTGTGAGGTCCCTGTGGAGCACACTCCTTCCGGCCAGGGGGATTGCTGAAATGAGTGCATCTCTCTGCTGATCATCCCTTTAGCCTATTCCAGCTGGAAGGACCGAGTTTTGAAAGAGCCAGAGTCATGGCTGTCTCTGTTATTTATTTCACCTTTTTTTTTTTTTTCTTCCTGAGTGTCTTCTTTAGTCCCGAGGACCGAGACAAATACTACAACACCAAGAACCTGTTCTCTACACCTCCCTGGCTCCTCTCCTCCTCCCCACCTCAATATTGTAAGACGTACTCAAAATTGACCATAAGTGTTCTGACCCTTTCCCAAAGTCTCTTACCTATATCTCTAGCTTTCTAGTTTGCTGATGGAGAAGAGTAGGAGCTACCTCAGTTGCCTAGGAGACCCTGAGGGGCAGGAATGGATGAGGTAGTTGGCACTTAGAGGTTCAGGCTTGGGTGGTGCTGGGGCCTGCTTGGGCGGGCTGGGCACCCTCCTTGGTGATGATGATGGAGTGCTGAGTGGAGGAGGAGGAGGAGGAGGAAGCACGTCTGTCCCCCCTGGCCCGGACCTTGGGGAGGTAATGGACCACAGCGCTCAGCAGCTGGTCCCGGAACCTTGGGCTGAGAAAGTTGTAAAGGATAGGGTTGGCGACACAGTGGAGCATGGAGAAGCAGTCGATGATGTCATAGAAGAAGTACAGCAGGTGCACCAGGTAGCAGTGGAGGGAGACATGGGTCCCGTGCAGCGTGAGCAGCAGCAGGGTCACATGGTAGGGCAGCCAGCAGATGGCAAAGACGGTCACATAGGCACACACCAGCAGGCAGTGGCGCCGGCCCTCCGGCCATCCCGCCCGCCGAAGGCGGCAGGCCGTCAGCACGTTGAAGATCACTAGGAGTGGGAAGGGCAGCATGAAGCCCAGGACGGTGGTGGACAGGGCCACCACCAGGGCCCATGTGTTGTATGTTTCAAAGGGTGCCATGAAGAGGCACATGGGCTCCGAGCTCTCCACCAGCTGGATGTGCACCACCTCAGGCAGTGGGATGATGGCCGAGAGGACCCAGACACCTGCACACACGGCCCGCCGCATCTGGTGCTGGTGGCGCTGCCAGGAGGGAGAGGTGGTGGTGAGGGTGATGTAGCGGTCAATGCTGAGGCACACCAGGAAGAAGATGCTACTGTACATGTTGGCAAAGTAGAAGTAGTGAGTGAAGCGGCAGGAGAAGCTGCCCCAGAGCCAGGTGTAGTCCAGCATGACCTCCAGCATCCACACAGGCAGAGATAGGATGATGCCCAGGTCCGCTATGGCCATGTTGAAGATGTAGAGGTTCAGCAGCCCTGCCTGGCCCAGGCAGCGCCAGTTGACGCAGATCACCAGGAGGTTCTCCACCAGCCCCACCACAAAGATGGCCAGGTAGAGGACAAAGAGGGTCACTTGCTTGGTGTCTTCTCTCAGCTCCATGTGGCACTCGGGCAAAGTGTGGTTGAAGAAGTAGAGCAGTTCATTCCAGTTGTGGATCTCTCCAAAGTCACTGGCAGGTGCTGTGGTGAACCCCTCTGTGGGGGTAGGCCCCATGTTGCCCTTGCCTGACATCAGGACCAGCAAATGCCTGGTAGGGAGAAGAGAGGGTTGGAGGAGAACAAAGACCTCAAAAGCAGCCTTACGTCTCAAGTTAGTGGGCCACCAGGACCAGGAGGCTTTGGGGAAAGATTCTGGGTCTGAAGAGGCAAGGAAGGCAGTTTAAACATTCAAACTGCAGATAAATAGCACACAACTCCCTTGCCAGCTTTGACCTGTGAGCAGAGACATTTTGTTAGGACTCGGCGGTGGCAGAGACCAGAACTGTTGGTGCCCGACCAGATTCCTCCCCGGCCTGGCCAGTCCCATCCTATCTCCAGCCCTAGCCACCCCTTGGCCCTTTCATGTGAAGTCTTACTCTGTCTCACCATCTGGGCTATGGATGTGGGGCGCTCGCGCGCGCGCGCACACACACACACACACACCCCTCTGATTTATCCCTAGGAACATCTGTGGATTGTGCAGGAAAGCCCTGATTCCCTTCTTCCCTGAGACAGGCTGACACCCACCTGAGTTTCTGTCGTGAGCGCCTCTGGTCCTGGAGGTCCAGTGGGTCTGGGCTGCTGGGGAGCTGCACGGAGACTGAAGGGACTGTGGCCGTGGGGCTGGCTTTGCTGTGGGCTTCAGGGCCGTCCTTCTCATCCAGGAAGCAGTATCACTGGCTGAGGCTCTGTGGGAGAGGGTCAGTGTTTTTCCTGCCTTCCCCCAATCCAGATAGAGGGGAAGTCACAGCAGAAGACCCAGTGTGCCAGGGGCGGGGAGGAGTCAGGCTGCAAGCATTAAAATCCAGACTCTTGAGTCACTAGCTAGTGAATTTACCTCTTTAAGCCTCAGTCCCCTCCTCTGCAAAATGGGATGATAATATCTACTAACGGATGTTGTGGGAATTAATTGAGCTAACAAGGTGAAGTGCTTAGCAGAGGGCTGGCCCTCTTACTTTACACATGTATGTGTTTTCTACCCTAAATTGGCTTGGAATCCCACTCTCCCCTGTCTGCTGGTTCCTACAAAAGCAAGACAGGATGGGGGTGGGCAGGCTAAAATAAATCTGAAAATCAGCCAGGCTTTTAGTTACTCTGCCCTTCACAGCTGGCTCGCACCCCTCCCTTGCCATTCTCGCCAGCCTGCATCTTGGCCCTGGGTGGAGGACCTAGAGACAGAGAGAAGATTAAATGTGCGGTAGGAAAGGGGGCTGCGTTGAGCTTCAGGGAGCTTCCTAGACGGGGAGGGGGAGAACAGCATCCTTCCCCTACTGCCTCATACTTCCCGTGAAGTGTGGCCAAGGGTGGCTGAGAGAGAGACACCAAGCTTCTCTCTCCTTCCAAGCTAGAGGGCAAGGCTCAGAGCCCATGGATGCATGTTTTTGGTGAAGATCTCGTGTCAGCAGAGCCTCCTGCTTCTCAGACTACTTTCACCTCAGTTAATCGTTTGATCCCTGAGCTACCCTGTGGTATCCCCTGTGGGGGGAAAGGATGGGCCATTAAGCCCCGAGAGATAGCCCGTCCCATAAGCCTCACATCGCAAGGTATGTTGGCTGGAGGGGATTGTGTGTGCACATTTCATCAAGGTGAAGTTCCCATAACAATATTAACTAGCTTTAAGTGTACAATTTGGTGGCATTTAGTACATTCATGTTATTATGTAACCACCATGTCTATCTAGGTCCTAACATTTTCAAAACCCCCAAAGACAACCTCATACCTGTTAAGTATTCCCTACTTCCCTCTTCCACCAGCCCCTGGCAATAACCATTCTGCTCTCTGTCTCTGTGGATTTACCTATCATGGCTATTTAATATAAATGGAATCATACAATGTGTGAGCCTTGTGTCTTTTTTTTTCACTTAACATAATGTTTTTGAGGCTCACCCTCATTGTAGCATGTATCTGTATTTCATTACCTTTTATGGCTGAGTAATGTTCCACTGCATGGATGTGCTACATTTTGTTTATCCATTCAAAGAGGTGATTTTTTTTTAAGTTTGCTAATTAATTTTTTGTTGTAGTGAAATAAATATAACATCAAATTTACCATTTTAGCTATTTTTTGAAAAAGGTTTATTTTGTAGAGACTCAAACAGAGCATGCAGAGATGCAGAGAGAGAGAGAAAGAGAGAGGGAGACAGAATCTGAAGCAGGCTCCAGGCTCTGAGCTGTCAGCACAGAGCCCATCGTGGGGCTTGAACTCATGAACTGTGAGATCACGACCTGAGCCGAAGTCTGATGCTTAACCAACTGAGCCACCCAGGTGTCCCACCAGTTTAGCTATTTTTAATTATACAGTTCAGTAGCATTAAGTAAGGGGTGCCTGGCTGGCTCAGTAGGTAGAACATGTGACTCTTGATCTGGGGGTCGTGAGTTCAAGCCACACATTGGGTGTAGAGATTAATTAAAGTAATTAATACTTTTGTTAATTAATTAAGTAAGGATATTCCCATTGTTGTGCAACTATCTCCATGAGAGGGGTATTTTTAATTTTGCAGTTTTCTTAAATCCTTCTATAGAAAAGCATTTTCTATTTATAACACTTCTGACGCCAAATATGTAGGGGTTTTTCTCCAGTACCAATTAATTTTCCAACTCCCTGGGCACCCTATAACAGTGGAAATCCTAAAATTTATCAATTCTGACACCAATCTGAAGTTAGCGTCAGACTCCTCAGGTTTAAGGTCTCAGTCCCACAAGATTGTTCCCACTTTAGATGCCAGTCACAAACATGACTCTGTCCAACATGGTAACAAAGCCCCATAATGCCCACACCTCAGTGTCAATAATTTGCTAGAATAGGTCACGGAACTCAGGGAAACATTTACTTTGTTCGCTGGTTTATTATAAAGGATACAAATGAACAGTCAGATAAGGAGGTCGGGAAGGGTCCTGAGCTTTGTTCCCATGGAGTTGGGTCCACTGGCCTCCTGGCATGTGGATATGTTCACTGTCCCAGAAGCTCTCTGAGCTTGATAGTTTAGGAATTTTTAAGCCTGCTTCAACATATAGGCATGATTTATTATTACTTATAACTCTGGTCTCTGACTTCTTCCCAGAGGACAAGAGGTGAGGTTAGGAGTTCCAGGCTTCTAAGCAAGGCTTGGTGTTTCTGGGAGTCAGTCCCCATCCTGAAACTATCTAGGAAATTCCAAAGAATTTAAGAGCTCAGGAATTGGGGGGGCAGAGACCATATGCATATTTCTTATTATGTCACATGTCTACTCACACATCAGACCGCCCCTAGATCAAGAACTCCGTCATGATGAGCTATGACAATGTAAAATGTGGTTTACTTTGATTTTTCGGACAGTTCTGTTTTCTCTCTCTTTTGAATCTCAGTTTCTATCCTATGGATATCATTTTTCAATGGGGAGCCTTCTGAGAATTCTCACTTCCTTCTCCATAACTTTGACCCATGCAGACGAAGGGTCTACTAGACCAAGCACCCTCCAGCAAGACCCAGTTCTGGTCTCCGCTCTCTCTACATATTCTGACTCATTGCCATTTCCACTCCTCTCAAGACTGCATTGAATAGCTCATGTCTCCTGGGTCTCCGAATCTTTGACCCCAGGATCTTTTCCCTCCCATATGGAGACATCACCCTCCACCTGCTCCCTGGCCCCCCTTCCCCACATCACTGAATGTGTATTTGCAGCAGGAGGAAATGATGGGGTGCCTTCTGGCAGAGACACAGAGGGAAAGCTGCTCCCTCAGGAAGAAATAAGTGACAGCTCTGCAGTTTTCATGTGGCTGTTTTTCTTAGGAGGGAGGAGGTATGCAGCTGGAGAGAGAGAGATTGGAAGGAAGGGAAAGACAGAGAGGGCAGGACCCAGGCTTCTTGCCAACCTGAGGAGGAGGGGAGCAGCACACAGCTTTGCTCCAAGTAACAGGAACAGCAGCTGCAAAACAATTCCTGGAAATTTGCTCTTTCTCCTCCCTACACCTCCCCAACTTTTTTTTCCAAAAAATGTAGACAAGATATTGTGATCAACAATCAGAAAGGAAGGAAGGTATCAGGGAGGAGTTATTGAAGGCACAGATAAAAGCAGGCAGCTTCCCAGGGTCAGGTGGGGGCCAAGGGCTTGTGCCTGGACCCTGGAAGGAGGGGTGAGCAGGCTGTCCCAGGAATCCCCCTGCCTGTCTGGCCTGTGTGGCTCAGGACCTTACTTTGTGTGTTGAGGGCAGATGGACTATGGGCTGGGTTAGGCTGAGGAGTTTGGCAACGACTGTCCTTCCACTCCCAGCTTCGCTTCCAGCGGGTCATTGAGTACAGAAGCCAAGTCCAGCCACAGAAGTCATTTTGCCCTCCTGCCACAGCTTTCCCATGCCAGGGAGGCAGCCTTATCTGCCCAACAGCACCAGATTAGGAACTCCCCAGGTGCCCCAAAGAGGGATGTGGTCCAGCGACTCTGTCCTTGGCTCTGCTCAGCTCTTTCCTGCTTATTGGCTCTTCACTGAGGCACAGTGGAGATAACACTACTTCAGGGACCAGACCTGACTTTGACACCATGTTCTATCACTTAGGAGCTGTGTGACTGCACAAGTCACTTGATCTTCCTGAGTCTCAGTTTCTTTATATGTAAAGTGACGTTACTGATGCTTCCTTCTGGGGTTATTGTATGGGACCTATGAGATATGTAAAGTGCTTGGCATAAGCATGTTCCTTTTCCACCGTTTGGGGATGAGGAAGGAGCAATCCCTTCTTGTGGAATTACCTTGAGATACCTCTTCCTAGTCCCATCACTATGAGCCATTTTTCTCTCAGTTGGATCGACGGCGGCTTCCTCTTTCATTTAGTTGTCTGGTGTTCTGTTTCTTACATGGAAGGTCAAGAATATTCCCAATGCCACTATGAATTATTGCAAAGAAATGTAGTAACAGTTAGCATTTATTGAATACTCACCATTCGTCAGGTAGGATTACAAGGTTCTTGCCATGTACTGTTATCCTCATTAAATTGTTTTACACTGTCATAGGCAAGACTTCTATCGTGTTGTGAGGCACAGAGAAAGTCACACCACTAGGACTTCAGTAAATCCTTATTATAGGATTTCTTGACCTAGATTCCTGGCACTTAATGGCTTCAGGCGGTCTGTGAACTCCCTGAAAACCATACTCAAAATCCTATATATTGTGTTAAGTCATTTTTATGGGGCTTAGAGTCTTCCTTACATTCTCAAAAGGGTCCACAATGTCCAAAAGGTTAAAAAATGACTGCTCTTGAAGCACTTCTCATGGATGGGGGTAGGAAAAAAAAAGTAGGGTGCAGCATATACTTCTGTGGAGGGGACTCAGCCTTCGGAATTCTGGGAAATTTCTTGAGTGAAAGCAAAGTCTCCTTCATGGAGGCTGAGAGAAGCATGGGATGACCTGGGGAGAGGTTGAAAAAGGGGAGGTGAATGGTCTTTGCTTTCACAAGATGAAGGACAATTGTTTCCTCCCTATGATTTCCCAAGAGAATGCATGTGCAGGTGTGCAAGGTTAGTGCAAGCAAGAGGAGGCTCTGAGGGACTGACAGACACTGGAAGGCCCCCAGAGAAACTGGCACGACCCAGCAGCCTCCCAGCATGCCTTCACTCTTCCCCACCCTGCAATTTCCTATCCATCTCCTGGCCTTTGTCACTCCCTCAGGATCCGCCCCCTCCCTCCACTTCCTGATCCCTGGCACCTCCCCCAAGATCCCTGTAGATGTGCTGACTCTCCTACTTTGGGGTGAAGGTGGCTATGATCGAGGCTGGTTTCTTCAACACGGAAGTAACTAACTCTGAGAAGATTTCTGGGGCCATCCAGGAAGCATGGGATCAGGCCAGCCCAGAGGCCAAGGAGATCTATGGGGAGAAGTTCCTGGAATCTAGTGAGTGAGCTGTGGACTGAGGGGAGGGAAACAAACCTTTGTGTGGCAGCCTGGGCCCATCACTAGTGCCTCCTACAGACTGGGCTGGGCCTCCAGGCTCTGACTCAGCCCACATAGTGGGGATATTGAACTCCATCCCCGTGGTCCCATGGGGTCACCTGGTCACCTCAGGAAGAGCCAGGCTTGTTAGACCTAGGGGCCACAGTTTCCTCTGGTGCCCTCATTATTTGTGGAGGAAACTGAAGCCAGAGAGGGAAGACATGCATGGACTCCTGACAAGCTGGCATTAGAACAGCTGGTTTTCAGGTGCTTAGATTTCTGGTGTTTGTAGAGACCTCAGTTTCTGCTCTATTCTCAGGAATAGAGGCAGAGGGGGCTTAGTGTGGAGACTGTCCTGTGGGAAGAGTCGGACACACTCCGATGACATCCATGCATCAAATCCTCACCGTGAAGGCACGGTTGTGTCTGTGTTTTTGCGTTCCCACTCCAGATAGTGGAAGCTGCATACCTGTAGGCCTGGAAACAAGTTGCACAATTAGTACTTACTCCCTGTCCTTCCCAGCTCCCTTTTCCATCACCTATGTCTCCCCTCTTCAGAAGAGCCACACTGGGTGGAGAAGAAGGAATGGTGGCGGGCGGGGGACACGCGCATGGGAAGGCGGTCCTGCTGAGCTTCGGCAGGGCACCACCAGGGGGCGCGCGCCTCGGCTCCAGCGCGCTCTTGGCTTCCAGGTGCTGTCGGGGGAGTCTGGAGGAGTTGCCCTTCCTCAGGCGCGTGCGTGGGGATCTCAGCGTCGCGACGTCCTGTGCAGGATCTCAGCGCAGAGATTCGCAGCAGCGAGTCTGCATCCCCCTGGCGCCTCTGCAGGGTTTCTCTTTCTGGGCCCCACAGCTCCCAAGTAAGTGAGTGGCACCCCAGCCTCTTTCTCTCTTACTATCCTCTGCACTTTCTGTGATTTCAGAGAAATGAACTCTGGTGCTCCTGGCACCCCTGGCAGGTGGTCACGTTGTTCTGAGGATTTACAAGAGTGAAGCGGCAGGCGCTTAGGGCTTGGAGATGTGCCTGCTGCATGGCCCCTTGAAAGTTGGTGGTGAAGGGATTTGTGGTTCCTTGCAGGTAAAGAACATGGCCTTATCCCTTAGTGGAGTTTGGATGTATGTGTCTCTTTGGGTCCCTGAGAGTTTCCAGGGCTCCTTCCTCCTCTTGCCTTCTTCTCCCCCACCCTTAAGGAAGCCCTTGTAGGAGGGTCCTGGCAGTGACTCCCAGGAAGCAGAAACAGGTGAGGCTCGGCAGGACCAGGCCTTGCCAGGCTGCCAGCACGTCCCGCCTTAAGAGATGAACGCTTTCAGGACTACAGTCACTTCTCTGCACATAACAGTTTCAACTAAAGGCTTCATCTGTACCCCTCTCTGTCCTTTTCACCTGCTGGGGGAGAGCCTGGGACAATTGAGCCTATGGTTCCCGTGGGGAAACCTCTCTTCCCCCTTTCCAGTGACTCTCCCTTTCCTTACCAGTCAGAGCTGTGTAAATGTGGGTCATGCCCAGAGCAGTCACACTGGCTTCTGCTTCTGTCCCATCGCCAGCTCTGTCCACTCTCCTTTTATGGTATGGCACCATCCGCCTCACCCTGAAGCCCCTCCATGGACATCCGTTCCGTCCAGTCTCCAGTCCCATCTTTAGTCTGCTGAGGGGGTGGCTCCCGCCTCCTCCCCACCATCATCGGGATACAACTGAACGGACACCCTTTGCAGTTATGGGGGCCACAGCCCTCCCTGCTTGAGTGAGGTTTTAGGTCCCATGCGAGCCAGTGTTTTCTGCCTTGGGAGTCTGTGTCTGAGATTCTGGATGTGGGAGGGGCAGAGGGCAAGGCGAGCAAGCACCCAGGGCCCGCTGATAGAGTAGCAGCTGTGAGCCCCGCTTTGCTGAAGTGCTTCCTTTCCACCCTCCCAGCAGCTGGGAGCAGTCTCTCCCTCTCTCGCACATGCCCACCTTCATTCCCTTCCCCCCCGTCTTCGCCTCTGAGGTCAGACACCCTTTGAGGCTCCTGAACACGTTTCTGCCCCAGAGAACTACTGTATCTGGAGGGGATCTGTTCCTTAAACATTTTGCCTTCTCCAATCTCAGTGAGAGTGGCAGTGACTTAGTCTTCTCAGAAATGAATTCTGAATCCTTATTTGGCTCAGATAAGGAAACCCTGGCTCAGAGGGTAAGCTGGCAGCCCAGGGTCACACAGCTAGCTGGTAGCAGAGCTGGGTGTTGAAACCACATGTGTCTTGAGTCAAAACGTATCTATCTTCTTTATAAGAATCTCCAGTAGGTCAGGGACACAGAGTTCCAGGCTTGAACAAAGTAAGAAGATAGTTCTGAACTATGAGACTTAAGACACAAGGGACTCCAGTGTGTGTGTGTGTGTGTGTGTGTGTGTGTGTGTGTGTGTAGGAGTGGAAGGACCAGGAGAAGGTGACTGAGAAAAATATCCTGATGTCAAAGGGTTCTTTGTGAAATCTGCATCTAGTAGAAACAGCATGAGTGTACCAAAGAGATACAAGTTGGGGCCAGAAATCAATAGTACTCACTAAAGGTAGTGACCAGGAACAACTTCAGGACTCCATGTTAGACAGCCTGGAGGCTAACACTCTTGTTTCATTTCAGCCTATGTGTTCCCTGCAGAGCCATGTGGCTGTACCTGGCGGCCCTCGTGGGCCTGTACTACCTCTTGCGCTGGTACCGGGAGAGGCAGGTGGTGAGCAACCTCCGAGACAAGTACGTCTTCATTACGGGCTGTGACTCGGGCTTCGGGAACCTGCTGGCCAGGCAGCTGGACCTGCGAGGCTTGAGGGTGCTGGCCGCGTGCCTGACAGAGAAAGGGGCCGAGCAGCTGAGAGACCAGATGTCAGACAGGCTGGAGACGGTGATCCTGGACGTCACCAAGACAGAGAGCATCTCTGCAGCCACTCAGTGGGTGAAGGAGCGTGTGGGGGACAGAGGTACTGCCCAGAGTCCTGTTTGTGTCTCTTTGTTGCTTCTCTCTGTGCAAGGGAAACTTCTCTTCTGCTAACTGGGAAGGTTCTCAGGATATTTTGATCTTTGAAGCCTCGAGCTTTGGAGTTTCCTGAGAAGAAGGCCTGGAGTGCCTGAATCTGAGCCCAGGGTTAAATGAGCCCAGCCTGAGTTTAGGGCCAGTAGTCTGGAGGAGTTGTTGGGCCCTGGGGGCTTGCTCTGGGGCCGCGTGGGGCTGGGCCAGGCTAGATCCAGGCTCCTGATCTCAGCAGGTACACATTTTCTTCCCACCAGGCCCTCTGCAGGGCTTTAAGATCAGCCCCACTTAACTTATGAGGACGCTGAGGCTTATGAGGGAGCTGAAGGGACTTTTGGTCAAATATGGGTGAGGGGTCCTGTTCTTTCCCCTCTATTATGCTGCCTGCCCTTTTCGGGAAAGAAGACACCATTGATGTTTTTGTTTTTGTGATTAAAAATGTAAAACATGCTCATTGTATACAACATAGAAGAGGATAAAGATAAAAGGACATTGTCCAAATGTCAGTTTCCAGAATCTGTTACATAGTTATGTATCCTATGATCAGCATTTTCATTGTCAAATCTTTTTTTTTTCTTTTTTAAAGATTTTTTTAATGATTTTTTTTTTTGAGAAAGAGCGAGCATGCAAAAGTGGGGGAGGGACAGAGAGAGAGAGAGAGAGAATCCCAAGCAGGCTCCAGCTGTGAGCACAGGGCCCGATGCAGGGCTCAATCTCACAAGTCACGAGATCACGACATCAGCTGAAATCAAGAGTCAGAGGCTTACCCACTTACCCGACTCAGCCACCCAGGTGCCCCGGGCGTACTCTTGACAAAGATGCACTTATGGCCTCCTGTAAGCCAGGCCTTGAGGAGCAGCAAGATGAGAAGGAACATCCCTGCGGTCCAATAGCTCAGCGCGCATGCAAACCCTGACGCCCTGCAGCCACTGCATTCCTACTTCCTCTCTTGCACTCGTTTCCTTTATGGGTGTAGACGTTGTTGATGTGGTAAAAAAGTGGATTGGAAGGTGACTTGGAACCACAGTTGTGTCTTACTTAGGCACACAATGTTGCTCTCTCCCCACCCCATAACCAGGACTCTGGGGCCTGGTGAATAATGCTGGCATCTCCATTCCCTTCGCACCCAATGAGTGGCTGACCAAGCAGGACTTCATGAAGATACTGGACGTGAACCTATTGGGGTTGATAGAGGTGACCCTGAGCCTGCTGCCTCTAGTGAGGAAGGCGAGGGGCCGCGTGGTCAACATCTCCAGCATCATGGGCCGGGTGTCCCTTCTGAGTGGAGGCTACTGCATCTCCAAGTATGGCGTTGAGGCTTTCTCGGACTCCCTCAGGTATTGGACTGGGACAGAGGCCATCCTTCAGTCTTCCTGCCTGTGTTTCTGGGGGAGATTTTCCAGGGGGATCATTTGCTCACAGTCTTAGAGGCTCTTCCTTCCAGATGCCTCTCTCTTGCTTTGTGCCAGGAATTCATTGGGAAACACCTTCCCATGTCCTGGGCATTGGGATGGGCCCCAGGCCTACAGAGTTGGTTTCACCTATGGTTGCCCTGGAGGAGGGCCCATGGTTGGGAAATGTCTGAGGCAGAATTGGCCCTGAGATCACTTGGCTACAGAGCTCATGTCCATGATTCCTATAATATTCAGCTTCAGGGGGCCCTCGACATGGAGGTCCAAGATTTGACTCAGTTCAACAGATACTCACTTCTGTGAGTGCACAACAAATGTGTCTGAGGACAACTGAGCTAAAATGTCTGACAGCTGAGAAAAGGACAAGACAGACACAAATGGCGTGACCATCGATCAGGATGGTCGTGACTAACTTAGCTAGCTATGGTGGTGGTGGCGGCCAGTGGAACAACGGGAGAGTCCTGGAGAAGGGCCTGAGCTGAGGATTGAAGAAGTAAACTTGGAAACCTGGCAAAGTAGGGTCAGAAGGCCTCCAATATGAGGGAACAACTCGAGCCCAAGCCCAGGGTGAGTAATGGCTGACTGACTATGCTGTGGGGTCCTCTAGGCTAGTGAACAAGGCCTGGTCAGGCAGGGGATGCTGGGCAGGTGGGCCTGGGTGGTCTCATGGAGGCAGGGGGGCTCCGGACAGGCTGCAAACCTTCATGCTGTTGGCAGCAGGACCCCGTGGAAGGGATTTACTCAGGGGAGCAACTTGATCAAATCAGCCTCTGGAGAACCCACTGGCTACAGGGCAGAGGTTGGCTCTGGGTGTTGGGGAGCTGAGATGTAGGCAGAGGTGTTCCTTAGAGGACAGAAGGCAGAATAGGGAGCGGGGTGCAGAAGGTAGAATGGGCAAAGTCTGGAGATGGATTGGATGTGAAGGGAAATAGGAGGAGATGGCAAGTAAGTGGTGCTTTCGCAGCAGAAGAGGTAGGATGTGAGCTAGCCAGCACGCGTATGGACAATCCTGGGAAACATGTGCACACCTGATGCAGAGACTATACGTCATCATTATTTTCTCCACCTGGATGCTGTCCTTAGAATCTGTCTGAGCTTTTGAGTTTATCCCAAGTTAGGTGTATATAGGGTTTGCTTGTTTGTTTGTTGTGTTTGCCCCCAAGGTTTCTGAAGTCCTTGCCCCTCTTCCTGTCTGCCTTGCAGAAGGGAGCTCTGCTACTTTGGGGTGAAGGTGGCTATGATTGAGCCTGGTTTCTTCAACACGGAAGTAACCAACTCTGAGAAGATTTCTAGGGCCATCCAGGAAGCATGGGATCAGGCCAGCCCGGAGGCCAAGGAGGTCTATGGGGAGAAGTTCCTGGAATCTAGTGAGTGAGCTGTGGACTGAGGGGAGGGAAACAAACCTTTGTGTGGCAGCCTGGGCCCATCACTAGTGCCTCCTACAGACTGGGCTGGGCCTCCAGGCTCTGACTCAGCCCACATAGTGGGGATATTGAACTCCATCCCCGTGGTCCCATGGGGTCACCTGGTCACCTCAGGAAGAGCCAGGCTTGTTAGACCTAGGGGCCACAGTTTCCTCTGGTGCCCTCATTATTTGTGGAGGAAACTGAAGCCAGAGAGGGAAGACATGCATGGACTCCTGACAAGCTGGCATTAGAACAGCTGGTTTTCAGGTGCTTAGATTTCTGGTGTTTGTAGAGACCTCAGTTTCTGCTCTATTCTCAGGAATAGAGGCAGAGGGGGCTTAGTGTGGAGACTGTTCCTGTAGCAGGAGTTGGGACACACTCCAATGAAATCCATGGATTCAACCTAGAGATGACTGGGGAGAGGTGGGATGCTTGTAGAAGTTTTTCTCCCAAGTTGATCCCAAAGCAAGAAGATTAGAACATGAGAATATGTCATTCCCTTTGGACAGTCAAGAAATCGGTGGGAAAATTGAAGTCAAGATGTTGCAACAACCTGTACTTGGTGACGAACTGCGTGGAACATGCCCTAACAGCCTGCCACCCCCGCACTCGATACTCATGTGGCTGGGACGCCAAGCTCCTCTACCTCCCCATGAGTTACATGCCCACCTTGATAGTGGATGCCATAATCTACTGGATATCTGAAAGACCTACCAAAGCTCTGTAACCCAAGACTTGAGTGCATGGTAGGAGGGAGTTGGGTACTTTGTGAGGGCTGGGATGCCTCAGAGGGAGGGAAATAGAGTGGAGAGAGAGGGCTCTTGTGTCACCAGGGACACCTGTCTCAACTCCCTCCCCACCTCCTCCCCAGACTTCCCTGGACGTTACTCAGCACTCTGGGGATATTAGGAGGAAAGTCACAAGTTTTGTGACTGAGGAACAGGGACCCAGTAGCACACACCTATGCCCTGTTCCTTGAATGGCTTTTCAAGGCTCTGAGTCTTTTGGCCCTTCTGTCTCTTGAGGAATCCACTCTTGGCAGGATGTCAGCAGCAGGGAGGGGCTCAGCCTCCACCTGCTCTGCCTCTGTCCCCGTACTCAGGGTGTGCCTTGGTTCTGTCCAGTGTCCCCCTCCCACAGGATGGACATGGCCCAGGGGGAGTTAATGATCCTTTCCACTGAAGATACCTGTGACAGGGATGAAGATGTGGATGGCAACCGCCGGCCTGACTCATCAACCTGCGGTGCCAATTCACAGACCCTGGCTGAAAGGACATGTCTGTAATTTGGATCATGACAGAGGACTCAGAAACAAACCAGTTGTTGAGTTGTCTTGAAACCTTGATATCCATTGATTATTTCTGCCTTAAAATAAAAATTGATAAGTTTATCTGGGTCCAGTGATTGGAACTGTGGCCTTGGGGAGTGGTGGGATATGAATCCACAAGAGAAGGAGTCAGGTGCCTTCATGGAGATCATGGGGGTGGATTTTAAGAGGGGAATTAGATCACCTTTCTTTCCATAGAAGTGGGGGGCTAATGTTTCTTTTCCAAAATTTATCTTTTTTTTTTTTTTAAGTTTATTTATTTTGAGAGACCGAGAGAGCAAAGGAAAGGCAAAGAGAGAGGGAGAGAGAGAATCCCAGCAGGCTCTGTGCTGTCAGCACAGAGCCCAGTGTGGGACTCAAATCCACAAACTATGAGATCATGACCTGAGCCGAAGCCAAGAGTAGGACGCCCAGCTGACTGAGCCACCCAGGTGCCCCTCTTTTCCAGGATTTATCAAATTACATGGTATCACAGGAAGACCCAAGGATGGATAGACAAGGAGAAGTTGCTGAGACACTGGCAGGCTCCAGTCCCTTTCCTGGGGACATCAGCCTGTCCCCTCCTTTAGAATTACACCCCCATCTGCAGCCATCCCCAGGTTCCCCAGCCCAGATCCCCTTTCTCACATCCTACAGTGGAGGACTGTAAGAGTCACTTCTGGACCCCAGTCTTTTGTTTTCTGCTAACCTTTGTTGAGCCCCTACTGTATACTGGACAGGAGTTCCCTTAATTACCCAGCACTTCCTGAAATTGCAACTCTCTACATTTCCACCATTCTGATGATGTTCTGAGTGTAGACTGAACAGAAAAAGCATTTGTACAAAGTGATGTAGATTCCTGGGCTAAGGATAAATTGGTGCTTGGAGCTGCCTCTTCAGGGGTCTTAATTTTCTTCCTTCAGTTTCAGACTGAGGCTATGGAGACTTTAGGGGGACCTGATACTGTAGAATGTCAGTGTTCTTGGTGAAAACAGAAAGCAAGGTCAGATGTTGCAGTGTCATTCATGCTCACCCTGTAGTAGGGGCTGGAAATGGCCTGGAGGAGCTGAAGGCCCCTCTCTGCTGAAGATACTAGTGAACAGAGGTGTGTGTGGAGTTCAACCACCAGCCTGACCTGTCAGCCTCAGCTGGCCACTCAGCAGGAAGATCTGTTATCTGAGAGTGGGGCATTTCTAGCCCCAGGGAAAGAGCCCTTCTGTGTGTGCCTGCAGCCCTCCACTAATGACCTGCTTTTTTTGGGTGTTGGGAGTTTGAACCCAGGAGAGCATTGCCTTGACCATCAGTCAGCAGAGAGGCCCATGAGATGGTAGGTCAGGACTGGTCCTGTATTGGAGCAGTTCCAAGTCATCCCTTTCTAAATCCAGTGACAACCCCTAGATGTCACCTGTCTTCTCAAGGATTGAGATACTCCCGGGGCTCCAGCTCTTGAGTGACCTTGTCTGGCTTCCACTAGCCAACATTTCCCTGTTTGCTTACCCACTAGGCAGAGTTAGGAGATGGCTCCCAGTTTAAGTGTACGTGTTGTGCCTTGGGCTTGGTATGCCATAGGTGAGGTTTGCCTCCACTGCTTCTCACCTCTGTCCCACACAGGGTTTGGATCAGCACCTCAGGGGTGTGGCCTTGATCTGACCTCTCTCTCCTACCACCCTTGTTATAGAATGACCAACTTCTCTGGTCTTTCTTGAGATGACACCTACTTTATTTGAATCTGGAGCTTACCAACCTTGGTAGATAGCATAAAACATAGGGATGCATTCTTGTCTCTTCACCTTAGGAAATTTGTGGCCCCATGTCTGTCATACCCTTTATACAGGGAAGGTTTGGGTGGTTGGCCCCCAGTCCCTTGGGATGAGTTGGTGACCAGGCTCATCTTGGGGAATGGTGAATCTAGAGGTTTATTCAAGAGCCACCATAGACCCCAACATCCTTCTGTCCCTGCATCCTAGGCTCTTATGTCTCATCTCCTTATTTTTTTTTTTTCTTTACCAGCTTCCCTCCTAACTTTTGTGAGTTCTTTGCCCCATTTTCTGGAATATCTCCCTCCCCTCCAAGTCCTGACCTTGAGACTTTTCAGAGTCTCTTATTTCAGTCTTCTCTGCTTCTCCCATATGTCATCCCTTCTTGGAACCAAGGACTTGGCCCCAGGCCATTCCTGCAGCTGCCTAGGGAACTCATGATCTGACCTTATCATCTGGCTGGACCTCATCTCAATGATGTTCATGTCAAAACTCTATCTTCTTCTGCCTCTGAATTCTCTTACCCCTTGTGATTCTACCTGTTATCAGCCTTAGTATGTTAAAATCCCCCTGATTCCTGGTCTCCCTACCTCTGTACATCCAAGTAGCCACTGTGTCAGTTGATGTCCTAATCCCTTCCTTCCACTGTTTCACATCCTTTCCAGGCTTCTCAGCTCACCAGATCACCTCATGTGTGCCTAGCTCTTGAAGTGGAAGGAAATGCCCACTGGGGGCCTAGCCCTCGGGGATCTGATGTGTCTTCTGCCCTTAACTTTGTCCATTTGTCTGGTCACCAAGTGAGGGTGAGAGCTGGACCTGCCTGAGTGCAGTGGGGGCTACTCATTGGTGACCTGAGTATCACCTCTCCAGGACGTGAACATGGAGAACAAAATGAGGGTTGCTGGAGGGCTGGTGGGTAGGGGGATGGGCTAGATGGGTGATGGGCACTAAGGAGGGCACTTGTTGGGATGAGCACTGGGTGTTGTATGTAAGTGATAAATCATTGGGTTCTATTGTGGAAACCAATACTACACTGTCTGTTAACTAACTTGAATTAAAAAAAAGCAACCTCCCGGCAGGAGGGCCCTCCTGCCTCTGACCTCAGGACAATGGAGGCACACCTACCCTGGGGAAAACTATTTGTTTTTCTTCATCTCTCATAATGGAGATTCACCTAAGAGCAGAGAATTCTAAAGAGCTAATAACTTGAAACTCACTTCTTTTGGGGCTGGAGGAGCACAAAAGTTTGTTTTACATTAAAGAATTTGTCTTAATTTTTTCCCCTGAGAATAAAAATTAAGTATATTTACATGTCTGAACTCATGGCAAATGATTTTGATTCCTGGACCAGAGGTGGGAGATTTCCAAGGATGCTCTTGTGATAGGGTTCCCTTCCTAAGGAAAGAAAAAAAAAAAAGAAAAAAAAAAGAATATCTCAAGGCAGGGGCGCCTGGGTGGCTTAGTCGGTTAAGCGTCCGACTTTCGCTTGGGTCATGATCTTGCGGTTCGTGGGTTCGAGCCCCGTGTCGGGCTCTGTGCTGACTGCCAGCTCAGAGCCTGGAGCTTGTTTCAGTCTGTGACTCCCTCTTTCTCTGACCCTCCCCTGCTCACGCTGTCTCTCTCTCTCTTAGAAATAAATAAAACATTAAAAAAAAAAAAAGAATATCTCAAGGCAACTGTGTTATTCGTGAATGTGACTGTTATGCCGAGAGACACAGAGACCAACCGAGACCACTGAATCCAAATTGAGGGAGTCTTTATTACCAGCCGGGACCGCACAGAGTTAACACAGAACTCTAAGTGTGCGGCCCCGAGTCCAAGGACTTAGGGCTTTTTATAATGAGCAAGATGGCAAGCGGGGAGTACAGAAGCAGAATTGAGTGATTATTGTAAAAAGGCTACAAAGTGATAAAGAGAGGAGGCCTTATCCTGGTATGTAGGAAAACATATGCTATTTTTTTTTTAAAAGAAATGTTTTTAATGTTTATTTATCACTGAGTGACAGACACAGAGCATGAGCAGGGGAGGGGTAGAGAGAGGGGGAGACACAGAATCCAAAGCAGGCTCCAGGCTCTGAGCTGTCAGCACAGAGCCTGATGCGGGACTTGAACTCACAAACCGTGAGATCATGACCTGATCCGAAGTCAGACGCTCAACCGACTGAGCCACCCAGGTGTGCCAAACATGCCATTTTGAATGCAGGGTTTACGGTTGTGGGGAGTTTTAAGGGAATAGTCATTATCTCAAGAACAAAGTATACAAACTGTGTCATAAACAACCGGGGACATTAACCCTAACCTACTTATTTGTTTCTTTCCTTGCACCTGAAAGTTGTCACATAGCCCCCTCCGAGTGCAGGCCCAGAAGGTATATGCTGGGTCAAGATGGAAGGACTGAGGCTAAATTCATGTGCAACATTCCCCACTGGTTTTAGGTATATGAGTCAAATCATGGACTCATCATTTTGGTTGAGTCTGTTGTAGGAAGACCTTAAGACCTTTTCCTGCTGAGGTTAGGAGTCCCTGCTCTTTATATAGGGACCCGCGCACATGCGCTGTGGCGACGGCATACCGGCTGTCCGTATAGATGTAGACAGTTTTTCCTTTTGCCAGCCTTAGTGCCTGAGTTAGGGCAACAAATTCAGGCTTTTTGTGCTGAGCTCCAATGCCCTAGTGCCTGGGCCTAGACTACTGTTCCCTGATGAGCAACAACTGCTGCCCCTGCTCTTACAAATGGGTCCCAGATTAGAGGCAATCAATACCAACAGAACATCCTATCCATTAGGGATGGAAAGTGCAAACAGGAACCTCTCGCTGTTTTGCCAGGTTTCTGGGGTAACCTTTGCCAATTCGATGGCAAAGAGTAAGGACAGTCTATCTTATCGGAAACTTCTGCTATCTTATCCTCAAACTATCTTATCCTCAAACTTCTGCTGTGCTTAGACCAGCCAGCTTCTGGGGTGTGGCTGGAGCAGGGCTGGAGATCTCAGGGGCCAGTGTCTTTTTGCGGGTCAGTTTCAGTGGGTTGACTGGATCTGGATCACTTCACCAGGTTGAGGGTTCTTCTGAGTTGGCCTACTTAACTCTGGAGTGATGGACCCATGTGGGGTGATACCTGAAACTTTAAGGGCTGAATCCTTTGCTTGCTTGTATTATCTGTGAAACCCACTTCCAAGTCTTTGAAAGGGGAGAGCCTCCCATCCTTTGAATAAACCAGATCTCCTGGGTTTCTATGGGGTGGGTTTCTAGTAAATGTCAGATCAGGGTTAGGGAAGGGTATGGTTTGCATATTTAGAGATCCATCCTGTTTTCCTGTTGTTTAAGTAATCCTATGCCCATGGGGTCTTATTATCATCCCCACAGAGTAACAAGCACAGCAGTTTGTGTGTGCATGAAATACTGTGACAATTTTTCTGAAGTTGTGACAATTTTATCTCAAGTTGTCTAACTGAGGCAAACAACAAAATTTAAAGACAATCAGAACTAGAATTTAACATCTATAACGGTGTGCTGTTGAAACATAGATTTTCTCTCTAAAAACTCCCATTTTCAGAGATAGCCAATCCGAGACCAATGCATTTGTAGAACAAGTCCAGTCTTAACAAGCCTGGCCTAATTCTTTACATAAGCTCAGCAAGAATAGTGATTGTTCTTGAGGATCTTTCAAAGTTTACTTTGCTGGGACCTTTTATAAGGAATCTCTAGGTTGAGCTAGGCCAGAAGCCAAGACAAGTACTTCCCATCAGACAAGCCTGCAATACCTATAGAATTGGGTGAATTCCTCTTCATGAGGTCTCCAAGGTATCCTTAGGTTCCTTAACCTGACAGGAAGTGGCCTTTTTTACTCACCTGGGGAGGCTGCTGGGAACTCTGTAAGCAAGGTATCTGGCCAACATTTCCAAGGGCCTTTATGGCTCCGTGTTTCATAAAGTCAACCTTAGTTTCCTAAAGCTGTCTGGGCATATTTGAGTCTATGCATGTCACTCTCAAATAAGACATTCCAGTCAAAGCCTTGGTAAAATAACCAGTATTTCCAGTGGTGACCTGTTACAAGAAGAACAAATTCTTCTTATCTCACTTATGCAAATAATTGTAATTGCCATGAAAGAAAGAATACTCACTGGGAGTTTTTGAATTTCAGAGGGTTTAGGTAGAGAGAAAAGATAAGTGCTTTAGTTTACAAATGACCACTTTATGACATTTCTGTATATCATAGATAAGTTAAGAGAAAGTTTCCTTAATCTGGGTAAGCAAACATTAGAGAACCAGGAATATTTCCAACAAGAGTCACAAACTATAATCTTCCTCAGGTCATTTAGTCCCACGTTCCTAATTCTTGTTCAGTTTGAATACAGTGTTTTAGCTCTGGAAATTCTTACCCATTTTCGTATTAATCTTAAAGATGTCAAATACCTGTATTTGTCCCAAAAGTCCTTTTTATAAATCTCTTTGAAGAAGAAACACATTTTGTGAGAGAATAAGAACAATTATAAATGACAAAATCTCAGAAATAAACATTGTCAAAGGTCTGATGAGAGTTCATTATGATGCAATTGACAAAGAAATTCAGTTATTTCTGTGACACATAACACTTCAAGTAATCAGATTATTAAGTGATGACCTTATACCAAAACATTACAACTTTAGGAACTGCATATATATTTGAGCAGTTACAGCATTTACCCGCACAATGCAACCTATGGTTACCCTTGTAACAACAGTGCTTTTTCAAGTAACTTAGAATCCCAAATAAAAGGGCCTGATTGGTCAAAAGACTTCTTTTACCACTCAAATCCTGGGAAATTCGTTAAAACCTTAGTAAGTTATAAAGCACATCCTAAATAGGATTGCAGATCACGACAAATCTTAAAACTTTATTTATTCAACCAAAGTGGCAACAAAAGATCCTAAAGGCTAATGTATAGCATTATAGGGATGTTAGCAAAACCTAGCTCCTTTAACATTGAGAAGTTTTAACTAAGCAAAGACCTGATAAAGATGAAACCTAAAGCTTTGGTTTTGTTGGCAGACAAAAGAGAAAACCTTTGTTTACATTGTCTTATCAAGAGCAGACCAACAATTCAAGAAAACTTTGTCTTGTGAACAGAGAGAAAAGCAGCAGAGTTTCAAACTTATACCAGTGTACTTTTAAAATTCCATTCATCTCAACCTTAGTCCATCCTGAGCACACCTAAAATTCCTTTCCAAAGAACCTTCTACAACTTGTCTTTGCTTTAAACTTTGTCCCAAAGACATTTCTCTCCAAACAACCAGTCTCATTTAGGACAAAATTACTTTCTTTTACCCTCAACAAAATGTATTTCCATTCCTTACATCTTCTTATGTATCTCTCATTTTCCTATGTATAGGGTTGCTTTCCTTTTTTTCCATCAGTCGTAAGTACATTTAGCAGAATTTTAACTCTAGGAAAGCTTAGTCTCTAATTGAGGACTTAGTAACCAACTGAGAGGTGTTTACACCAGAATTTTTTTTACGTTCATGAACCAGTTAAGCACAAAGCATGTTTTCCAATGGGTCCAAGTAGCCTTAGTTTCTCTGCAATAGGAAGTCAAAAACCCAAAGCTATGTTCAGTAATCATGCATTCTACTTGGAAAAGACCTAGATGTCCATGGGGATGCACTTTGCTCCTTGACCTCGAGGGTGGGAGGAGGATCCAATGTGCCCGAGGGACTGAGGGTGGTATAGGAACCAGTTATGCAGACCACACCCAAGCGAGTGCAGAAACAGGAGGGGAAGGGGAAGGCAGAAGAGGCAAGGTGACAGCAGGAGGCAGAGAAGGAAAATTCTTAGCTCAGACGGAGGAACAGAAGCCATGTTTTCTCCAACAAAGTGGAAATGTGGAGTCCACATTAGGCCAAAGAAGACTGGGAATCTCCCCCCAGACAAATGGAGTTTCAGCAGCTGCTTGGAAATCTTCCGTAGTCTCTCCCAAACCCCTTCTTTGCACAGTCCCAACCCCATAATGTTCCTGTGAAGCGGTGTCACAAAGACAAAGGGGTAGGGGTACCCCTTCTAATGAGGAGACCAGTCAAATGCCGGTCTGGCCGTGCCCCGAAGGAACTTAGGTGACCCTTAGGCGTAGCAGTCTCAGCTTTGTGACTTACGATCAGAAACTATTCCGATGCTGCCAGAGACTGTATGCTGTTCACCACGGAATTGCAGGCGGGCCCACTCAGTCTCCATAGGATTTGGGGGACCTTAAGGGTGACCACCCGTGGAGCCAAAGAATCAAACCCAGCAGGCAAGCCAAACTAAGTCACACATTCACACTCACATACACACCAGAGGTTATTACATTCCCTCCCACAGAATTCCTACAGATGAGACCACTGAGGTCTCTGGGGAGTGATTAGGTCTCCCTTCCACCGCTATGGGTGGGCTGATAGGGCTCCATATCAGAATTCCTACAGAGGAAACAAAAAATAATGACAACGACAACAGGACAAAACAAGTACAGAAGTGGCCACAAAACAGGTTTACAGGTTTACTGAAGGGCCATCTGATGTCTTGGTGTTGTCCTGGGGCAGGAAGTAGTGCCCCGTCCAGCCTTCCACTTAGTCCCCCTGACAGAAGCGCATGCGCATTCAGAATTCAAACGATAAACTGACTAACCAGGCGACTCCCGCAGATTAACTGGGGCCGTTTTTCGGGGGCAGCAGGAAAGACAAGAATGTTTCTCCGGGTCCCAGGACGTCTTCAGGAGCCAGGGAGGGTGCAGGCGTCTCTTGTTTCACCCCAAAAAGAGACAGGAATTTGGATGTCTGGGGTCTCCAAAATCTTGCTGGGGCCTCCAGAATGTTATGCTGAGAGCCACAGAGATGAACCAAGATCACTGAAGCCAAATTGAGGGAGTCTTTATTACCAGCCGGGACCGCACAGAGTTAACACAGAACTTTAAATGTGCGGCCCCGAGTCCAAGGACTTAGGGCTTTTTAAAATGAGCAAGCAGGCAAGCGGGCAGTACAGAAGCAGAATTGAGTGGTTATTGTAAAAAGGCTACAAAGTGACAGAGAGCGGGCCCTATCCTGGTATGTAGGAAAACATTTGTTATTTTGGACGCAAGGTTTCAGGTTGTAGGGGAGTTTCAAGGGAATAGCCATTATCTCAAGGACAAAGTATGCAAACTGTTAGCAGGGGACATTAACCCTTGTCTTCTTATTTGTTTTTTCCTTGCACCTGAAAATTGTCACACAGCCCTCCGAGTGCAGGCCCAGAAGGTATACACTGGGGCAAGATGGAAGGACTGAGCATGTGCAACATGACAACATCCCTCATGACCTTGTGCTGGCAGGAATAAACTTGCTTCCTGGAAAGAAAAGTCTCGGTGTCATGACTCTCTGTGCAAGAATCTTGCTACACTTTCTGGGCTGAGCCCTCCTTTCTCACCTGGCCTGCTCAGACCACCCGGGTGAGCCACCTCTCAGCATCATCATCACCAGCGGGGTCTTTCCCATCCTTGGCAGCTTCATCCATCAGGGCTGGGGGAGAGCTAGAGGCAGCCACCAGGACTGTCTGAGGTCACGAAGCTTCAAGTTGGACTTGAATTTCTTGCATCTAGGCTAATTGGTATGGTGATGCATCCACCTATAGAAATTATAAAGTGGCTCATCCAGGAGCCCTGTGTCTATTGCCAGTGGTGGAAGGGAGGAGAGCTCTTCCCAGTGGCTTTCAGCAGACTGCGGCTGGGGCTCAGAGGACCAGCCTCTCCCGCTGTCTCCTGAGCCCAATACTTCTTGGCCATCAGCTTCCCTTGCCCTATGGCAGCTATCACAGATCTCTCCTTTATGTATCGATGGTTCAAGAACTGCAATCTGGTCCGCAACCTCTCAGACAAGTATGTCTTCATCACAGGCTGTGACTCGGGCTTCGGAAACCTGCTGGCCAGGCAGCTGGTTGATCGGGGCATGCGGGTGCTGGCTGCTTGCTTCACTGAGCAAGGGGCCCAGAAGCTTCAGCAGGATACCTCTTACCGGCTGCAGACCACCCTATTGGATGTCACCAAGACCGAGAGTATAAAGGCAGCGGCCCAGTGGGTGAGGGACCAAGTGGGTGAGCAAGGTGGGGCAAATTGCATTCTTTGGCCTTCTCAATTTATTCTTCTGTCTTTCTCCTCCAGGCATCTGACAGTGATCAGGGACAGTGTTGTTCAGATGTGGTGGGAGAGGTGAGGTAGAGAAAGGGGCTGGGATTCTGGCTCAGTGGGATTGGAAACTGTTGCATAGTTTGGTCTCTTCACATGAAAGGGGTGATTTCCCAAGGAAGTTTTCTCTGCCAGAGACTCAGAGGGTTGGGGAGAGGTTGCCAGAGGATGTGGGAGAGGGAAGATGTGTTCTGTATGTCCACACCTCTTAAAGATGGAGTTGTCTCTCTGGGACTTAGGTAGTCCTAACCATCAGCTCCAATAGAAATGTGAGCACATTTCTTACTGGGATTGGGCTGGGGAGAGGGGACAGGGAACAGGAGGCTGGACTCCCTGAGTGGGGACGTTTGCTCTCCTTGACTGTGTCAAGCTAAAAGGCAGGGGAGAGAGAGATCTGTCCTCTTCCTCATATCATGGTGGATATTGGGTTGACCTCAAGGTAAGCGATGGCATCAGAGTGACCACTCCTATTGGGAAAGGAGGCTGTGGGCTGGCTGGGCTGGACCAGGACTACATGCAGACCTGCCCAGGAAGCTTGCTGCGTGCAAGGCATGGGTGCAGGAGAAACAGGGTGGCTCTGTTGTGGAACAGCAGCCTGGGGAAAGTCCTGGCTCCTAAGGGAACTAGTCTGAGGACTAGAGAGCCCCGGGACCGCCAAACAGTAACTCCCTGCTTTATTTTTCGTCTTAGCATTTACCATTATCTAATATACCATATATTTTACTTCTCTTTCTTATTTATTGTCTGTTTCCCTGCTAGAATAAAGGTTCCTGGGATGAGGCTGGGGGCAGGGCTTTTTGCCTCTTTTGTTAACTATATATATCCTTAGTACAGAATAGTGTGTGGCATCTAGTAAGGTGCTCAATAAATTTTTGATGGATGAACTAATCAATGAATAATTCAGTGAGAGTCAGTCTTTTTTCTCAGTAAAAGACACTTTTCTCTTTTCTGCCTTGCCCTCATTCAGCTGTGAGTCACTGTGTTAATGAATCACTGGGCATATTAGTTTCCTGTTGCTGTTGTAACAAATTAACACAAAAATGTAGTGGTTTAAAACAACTATATAAATTTATTACCTTATAGTTCTGGAGGTCAGAAGTCCAGAATGGGTCTCACTGAGCTAAAATCAAGGTGTCACCAGAGCTGTGTTCCTTCAGAGGCTCTAGGAGAGGATCCATTTCATTGCCTCTCCCAGCTTCTAGAGGTTGCCAGCATTTCTTATCTCATGACCCTCTTCCTCTATCTTCAAGACCAGCAACATGGGACCAAGTCCTTTTCACACACCTATCCCTCTGGTTGTCTTTTGCCTCTTTCTTCCACTTAAAAAATCCCCATGACTATATTGGGTTTACTAGGCTAATCCAGGATAATCACCAGTTTTAAGATCAGTTGATGAGCAATTTTAATTTTATCTGCTATCTTCATTCCTTCTTCCCATGTAATCCCCCATATTAATAGGTTCTAGGGATTTGTATGGGGACATCTTTGGGGAACCATTTTCTGCCTACCCCATTGGACAACATTCTTGGTCTAAGAAGCACTGGGAAAGTGGGGGGTGGGGAGCAGGGATTCTGACATGCTTTCTTGTGGCCCCTGAAAGTCCCTGTACGTGACAGGTTGGTGCAGCCCTAAAGCTATTCACACTGCTCTAATGGTTCTCTAGTTGTGGGGGGGAAAATGAAGGTTGTCCTGGTTTGCCAGTAGGCAGAGCTATCTACCAGAATGATCACAGGTAGTGGAGAGTGTGTGTGCCTTTTCTTTGGACAGCACTTGGGTTTATAGTCTTTGGGTCTCAAGAGCCTCATTTCTTCCTCTGTAAGACAAGAGAGCTCCTCCAGCTGGGGAGGTTTGAGTCCTGCTGGCCAGCTGGTCTCCTGGGGTCTTGTTAATTGAAGGAAGGCAAGAAGATACCGTGGGGGTATGGCTTATGCGGGGACCCCAGGCATGAGAGGAGGGTGGACCAAGAGTGGTGTTTACATCCTGACCAGCCATTGGAAGCGAGTGCAGTTGTGCTGGGAGGAGTATCTTGGGGCTGCAGGAGTCAAGGTGGGCTGGGGGGTGAGGGGAGGGGAAGGCAAGACACCTGAGCAGTGGAGTTTGTGGAATCTTTGAATGAAAGAGCTGGAAGGTGTCCTTAGGAATCATTTAGAGACCTTTCCAATGTGTTTTTAGAATCAAACATCCTCCTCCAAGTGGAATTTCACTTGGAAGCTCTACATGTGAAACAAATGAAAGTTGATCCTCCCCTGCATCTCCTGAGCAGTTCGTGGGTTCAGCCTGGAAGGGTCTCAGGATTGCAAACCCCAGGCTGGAAGCAACTGTCCTGGCTCAGTTGATGAAGGACCTGAGGTCCAGAGAGAGGAAGTGACTTGTCTAAGGCTGGAGGTAGAAAAAGGACTGGAACTTAAGGATCTTCAAGTGTGGGTTCCTGCAGAGTTGAATGACAATACTTAGCCTTATTTCTTTCCATTTGTACTAACTCAACTCAAATTAAATATTTGGAAGAGAGCCCATATTACATTTTTTTCACAATTTTTAAATTGAAATGTGTTACATATTTATGAATATTATTTATTTCCTCTCTGGTTTGCGAGCTCCTTGAGGGACAAGATGTTTTTTGTTCATTTTATGTCTCTAGCACCTTCCTCTGTAACTGAGAGAGAATAGATATATGAGTAGATAAATGGATGAATGTGTGAATGGATGAACTCATTTTGATAATGTGTGAAATGGAGTTGGTTTCTTACACTTAGGTGAACAGAGAGGGGGAAGCGTGATAGGGGCAGGACTTCAACCATTAATTCATTGGTATGAAAATTACATCTCTCTTCCCAGGGCTAATAGCTTAGGTGCTATTAGCTAAAGCCTGGATTGTAGCTGGTATAGGGCCCCAGCTAGCACAGTGACAGACTGTGTGAATCAGAAAAAGTGCCCCTTTGGGGAAAACTAATTAGTAAAAGGCATATCTTCCTTTGTGCTATCATAACTCCCCCAACCCACCAGCCTGGCCATCTTGTGCCTTGTGCACCTGCTCAACCATTCTCAGAAGTCCTGGGCTGGTGGGTAGTGGACACTGATGATTTTCCAGAGACGCTAATGATTTCTGTGTGGTTCTCTCTCCCTCTATCACGCCCCTAGGCCTCTGGGCCTTGGTGAACAATGCAGGTATAGGCCTGCCCAGTGGGCCCAATGAATGGCTGACGAAGGAGGACTTTGTGAAGGTGATCAATGTGAACCTGGTGGGACTGATCGAAGTAACCCTCCACATGCTGCCCATGGTCAAAAAAGCCCGGGGCAGGATCGTCAACATGTCCAGCTCTGGTGGTCGTGTGGCTGTCATTGGTGGTGGTTACTGTGTCTCCAAGTTTGGCGTCGAGGCCTTTTCTGACAGCATCAGGTGACTGGGCCCTTGTGCCAAACAACTCTGGGTGGGAGTCCTGGGGATTTCACCTCAGGCAGAGAGAGCTACAGAGGATAGCATGTGGGCAAGGGAGTTCTGGAGGGAAGGAGCTAACATAGTAGCAGGAGGAGGGCTAGTCCCTCAAGAGGCCTTCCCCAAAGACCAGGAGAAGGGATGAGGAGAAGAGGAGGGTGGTGATAGGAGGCTGTCTTCCTGCATCCCCGTGAGCTGTCTCAAAGTAAGTAAAACTATGTTTGGGCCTATGGGAGTAGAAAGGAGAGTCTTTCAAGCAGACAGAAAGGCCCGGAGGCAGATATGCCCATGGGAGACTCTCAGAAGAGGATTTAGGCCTTACCCACACCCCCTCGCTCCCTTTGCCATGTTGGGTATTGGGTATGAGGCTGAGTGGAAGAACCTGGTAGGAGGCAGGGCTTTGGTCTACATTCCCTGTTGACCTCCTGCTGGGTTTGCCTACTGCAAACTGCTTGGACGAAGGCTGAGGGCCTTATTTGTATGAAGACAATGCCTGGCCTGGCAGAGGGGTGGGGGAGAGTATCTCCATGTTTCTTGGGGGATCAGCCCTTGTAGAGCAGTCAGAGTGACTGTGCCCGATGACCCTTTGTTATCGCAGTGTCCCAGACTGAGTCCACCTCTTCTTTCCCAGGCGTGAGCTCCACTACTTTGGGGTGAAAGTCAGCATCATTGAACCAGGGAACTATCGAACATCCATCCTGGGCAAGGAGGACATGGCATCTCGCATGCAAAAGTTGTGGGAGCGGCTGCCTCAGGAGACCCGGGACAGCTATGGGGAGGACTACTTCCGCATATGTGAGTTTTCTGGGAGGGAGACAAGACTCTGAGAGGAACAATGAGATCTTGGGGATCACTGACTTGTTTTCATTTCACAGATAATGGGATGGAGGCTCAGAGGGGTTAAGGACTCAAAGTCACACAACTAGTGGCAGGCTGGGACTTGAGAATAGAAGCCAAGGGTGCATCTGCTCAGAGCCTACTGCTCCTTTGCAGGGAGAAAGGTGTTGGGGAGATGCTTCCCAGGGATGCTCCCCACTCCTAGCACCTGCCTCCCAACCTAATATTAGGTTAATATTAATATTAATATTAATAATAGTAACCTAGTATTATTATGTAGGTGAACAGGTGAAAACGCACTGATATGAGTACAGAGAAGTTATGAAGAGCACAGCTGCTTCACTGCAGTAGTTTTCTCTCTAAGAAACAAAAAGGGGGTTCATTGGAGTTGGGGGTGAAGGGTACTTAAACTACACTAGCCTGTCCTCATCAACTGCTCACCAGGGTCTTGCATAGAGGAGATGAATTCCCTGTCTTCCTAGACCATCCCCAAATTTGGACCAGCTATTCCTCCTCTTGTTTTCAAGTCTTAATCCCTCACTGGGACGCCTGACTCTCAGGCACCATTTCTGTCTGGAGTTCTTGGGGCTCTCACTGAAGTATGAATCCCGGTGACCTGCCCCCGTCCCAGAATCCTGGGGCAAAGGCATACATCAGGGCCGGTAAGTGTATCATGTGGCTTTTCTCCTATTTGTGCTGTGAGCTTTGGCAGACTTGGACAACTCAGATGCCTTGCACCCATCTTCATACCCGTGTGCACAATGCTAACAGAACAGCCCTTTACATTTGTTAGACTTACAATGTACCCATCTGTGCCTTAAATCATTTGAGCACCACAATGGGCTAATGACCAAGGCAAGTAATCTCCACACCCAATGTGGAGCTTGAATTTACAACCCCAAGATCAAAAGTCTCATGCTCCAGCAACTGAGCCAGCCAGGCACCCCAGTGTTACTATTTTTTAATAACATTTTTTTTTTCTTGCATGACTTTGTAGAAATTTTGGGAACTCTAAAACCTGCGTAGGAGAACAAAAAGCAAATAAACAAACAAAAGAGCCTCCAGTAACTAGGAATCCCACAAGCCAGAGAGTATTTTTACTTATTTTCTTCCAGTTTTTCTCATGCACTTATATATACTTGTTTTCTGTCCTCCCTCACTGTCTACCCTGCTATTATTCATCTTTGTTATTCTCTAGAGCAGGTATTATTATTCCCATTTTATTGATGGTGGAAGTTTAAGCTCAAAGTCACACAACCAATAAGTGGCAGAACTGAGCGCAGTTCTTCTGATTGCTAGTAGGAATTCAACACACAGTTGTTGAATTCAGGAAGAGAAATAGGATTATTTACAGGGTGTTCATGTAAGGAACAACCTGGAGGGTGTGGTAGATCTGCCTAAAATTTGGCTCAGGGATCTGATGGAAAGGGAGTTTGGATAGAATTCAGAAGAAACCATCTTTTGTGAAGAGTAACAGAGCCCTTGATTTTTCCCCTCTCTTGTACCCTCAGATACTGAGAAGTTAAAAAACATGATGCAATTGGCAGAGCCAAGGATCAGAGATGTCACCAACAGCATGGAGCATGCCGTTGTTTCACGGAGCCCCCGTATCCGCTACAACCCTGGCCTGGATGCCAAACTCCTCTACATCCCATTGGCTAAGTTGCCCACGCCTGTGACAGATTTCTTCCTGAGCCGGTACCTTCCCAGGCCAGCAGACAGTGTCTGAGCTGGGGAAGTCCAGGGGTGGTTAATGGAATGTGGAGGCAGGGGGATGGGAAAAAGAACTGAAGGGTCACAAGAGGTGGTTATCAGGCAATCAGGGATTCACTTTGCTTGGCTGACACCCACTGCCGGAGAATTTCTGAATAACTTCTAGCAGAAGACAAGTGCCTCTTCCCACTCACTAGGGCCTCACAGAAAGCTGCAGGTGCAAAGACCTGAAGCATGGCTCCAAGAACATCTGCTACCCATTAAGGATATGGCTTTTTTCTAGACCTGGAAATGTCAAGGGGAGGAAAATGAGCTCCTGCTGAATCATGAGACTCTCTCAGTTATCACCACCACTGCGAAATATTGCAGGATAATCTAGCCCACGGAAGCATCTCAACCACTTTCCTATTGAATCTCTTGATATGCATTAACCCCATTCCCACAACCCATTATTTGAAGTATGTAGTAGGACAGACAGGGAGTGCAAGATTATATCAGGTAAAAGTTTATATTTTCTCTCTCTATAAATTTCTCTGTTCATCGGTGATTGTGACTCACATAAAATAACATTCATTTATTTAATCATCATTGGTTAATTTTTCAAATATTTACTGGATGCCTATAAGATACCAGGCACTATGTAGGTGCTGGAAGGATGTAGGGATGATTAAATCATGGTCTTGGTTTTTTTTATTGTTTATTTTGGCTTTGTGTTTTAGCACAATATCTAGTAGCAGAGATAGGACAACCAGTGATAGAAGAAACAGAAATCAGAAAGTTATTTTTATTTTTTTAGACAGAGTGGGTGAGCATGAACAGGGGAAGGGCAGAGGGAGAGAAAGAAAATCCCAAGCAGGCTCCATGCTCAGCACAGAGCCCAATGCAGGGCTCGATGCCACTACCCTGGGATCATGATCTGAGCCAAAATCAAGAGTTGGATGCTCAACTCACTGAACCACCCAGGAGCCCCCAGAAAATCAAATTTTTAGAACTATGAAGAAACTGAGAGATCATCCAATTCAGTAGCTCCCAAACTGTGCATTGTAATCACCTGGTTAATTAAAAATACAGAATCCTGGACTCAATGTTAGAAAGTCTGATTCAGTAGCTTGGGCTGGGGCCCAGAAATCTGTGTTTGTAACAGGTGATGATTCCAATGTCTTTGGGCACTTGGGAACCACAGACAGCCCCATAGCAGTATTGAACACTCAGAAGAGTAAGTGATCTGCCCAAGGCCTCCCAGCACGGTGGCCAAGACAAAATTCAGGTATTTGGATTCCCAAAGTAGAGTTATAGTTTTCGAGAATACATTTTGACATTAGTTACATTGTCAAATAAGCCACGAAACTAAAGTTTTTAAAAAACCAACAACCTTGAACTTCTAAGCATTGTGCAGTTCTATTGAAAAGATTTCTTTGATATTGAGGTATGGTCATGTAATAAAGGTCAAATGTGAATTTTTAAAATTAAAATGTCTTTAATTTGTGTTTCTTCAACGTCTGACTGAACTTGAAAATAACAAAATGAAAACTTAATTATCTCTGCAAAGACCCCTTTTCCAGGTGCCCCTTCCTGAAGTTTTAAATTGGCTTTACTTTTCTTATTCACTTATTCAGTCTCTTCATCAAATTATCTCCACATGTTTTTGTTTTGATTTTTTCTTTTTTTTAATGTTTATTTATTTGCTTTTGAGAGAGAGAAAGCACAAGCAGGAGAGGGACAGAGAGAGAGAGGGAAGACAGAGAATCCCAAGCAGGTTCCATGCTGTGGGTGCAGAGCCTGATGCAGGGCTTGAACCCACGAACAGGGAGATCATGACCTGAGCCAAAATCAAGAGTTGGATGCTTAACCAGCCGAGCCACCAGATGCCCCATGTTTTTTTTTTTTTAATTTTTTAATGTTTTATTTATTTCTAGGAGAGAGAGAGAGAGAGAGAGACAGCGTGAGCAGGGGAGGGTCAGAGAGAGAGGGAGTCACAGACTGAAACAGGCTCCAGGCTCCGAGCTGGCAGTCAGCACAGAGCCCGACGCGGGGCTCGAACCCACAAACCGCGAGATCATGACTTAAGCGAAAGTCTGATGCTTAACCGACTAAGCCACCCAGGTGCCCCAGGTGCCCCATGTTTTGATTTGATTTTAAGCAGGGAAGTAATGTGATCCAATTTAAATTTTGAAAAGGGGCTCTGTGGAGACTTAAATGAGGGGGCAATGGTGGAAGAAATGGTACCATTGCATAATCCAAGCAAGAAATAATGGTACCGTAGGTTAAAGTGGATGATGAGAAGATGATGAGAATGGATAAAAGCAGTATATAATTTGGAGGCAGAATTAGTGAAGGATTTTAATCAGTTACTCTGTCAGAAAGAATTCATTGTGCTCCTACTATATTCCAGGTGTAGTTCTAGATGCTGGAGTTAGAGTGGTGGACAAGACCAAGTCCTTGCCTCCAAGAAGTTTATATTCTGATAGGGTGGAAGAATTAGGCAATAGACAAATAAAAATATAATTTTAAAAATGAATGAGATCATTTTATATGGTAATAAATGCCATTAAGAAAAGAAAATGTAGTGGGGCACCTGGTGACTCAGTTAGTTAAGCATCCAACTCTGGATTTCAGCTCAGGTCATGATCTCGAAGTTCATGAGTTCAAGTCCTGCATTGGGCTCCACGTTGGCAGTGTGGAGCCTGCTTGGGATTTTCTCTCTCTCTCTCTGCCCATCCCCAGCTCATTCTCTCTCTCTCAAAGTAAATAAATAAAATAAATTTTTAAAAAAAGGAGAGAGTCACCTGGGTGGCTCAGTCTATTGAGCGTCCAACTTCAGCTCAGGGGATGATCTCAGGGCTTGTGAGTTTGAGCCTCACATTGGGCTCTCTGCTGTCATTGTGGAGCCTGCTTCAGATCCTCTGTCTCCCTCTCTGCTTCTTCCCTATTATCACACACACACACACTCTCTCTCAAAAACAAATAAACATTAAAAAAAAAAAAAGAAGAGAAAATATAGTAATGTAATAGATGACCAGGGAGGCTGCTTACCATTTTTTAAAAACCAATGCTTTTGAAACAAAATTTATATTAAACAAAATGCATCCCTTTACCTATAAAGTTTGATGGGTTTTGACTTAGGAATATACCTGTACAACCACCACCAGTCACGTTATAGGACGTTTCTCTCATCCCAAAAATCTCCCTGGTGCCTCTTTGTGGTTAACCCACCCTCCTTCCTGACCTGGTTCCAGACAACAACTGGTGTGCTTTGTGTCCTTACAGATTTGTTTTGAGGCTACTTATTTTTAAAGAAAATCACTTTTGCTGCCATTGGGGAATTAGTTGGAATGAACCTGTCTGGAGGGATCCAATAGGAGGAAGACTAGAGATGATGAGAGACATGTACCACTAAAATAATAGAAATAGGAATAATAAGCCTTTCTTGGACATGACTCAGTCCCAAGCACTGAGTGTTTTAAGTGCCTAGTGTTTTAATTTTCATTCAATCTCTATAACAAGCCCTGTGAGGTTACCTCTATTGTATAGAGGAGGAAGCTTCAGAAAAGTTAAGTACTTTGCACAAGATTACATAGCTAGTGAGTGGCGGTCTGGATCCAGGCACCCACGGTTCCCCACATACTGCAATGGCGCATGCTTACACAGAGCTTACTATATGCTAGGCACTGTTCTAAACACTTTAACCTGCACAAGAACATTCATGGGTTCCAGTTTTAATGAGAGGAAACTAGAGGCCCGAAGAGAATAATTACATATTCTATAAGCAACTGGCAGAGCAGGTCATTTGAGTTCTAAAATCCTATTCTTTGAATGTGTCATTGCCCATTTCATCCAAGGGAACATCTCTGTACACAATTTGCAGCAGGTTTTTCTAGCCTGCAGCTCTCATGTGGCTTGCTTCTTTTTCCATGAACCTTCTGAAACCTCTCCTAACCAGCCTTGCTTGGGTTTTTCCCTGTGAAGGCAGAGGAACCTCTGTCCTCCATAGCCTCCTCTTCTATAGGAAGTGCCTGAGGCTCAGCAAGCTCTCTGATCTTCATTGAACCTCAACCCAAAAACCAGGGGATGTGGGAGGAGAGAGCACAATCCAGAATATTATGGGGCTGGCTGGTCCCTGAACTATTGCCTGGCCAGACCATTTGAGACATTCTTGAACAACAAAAGTATAAATATTGCATCTGGATGAGAACAAATGGACACAGAGAATTTTAATGCTAAACTTGGAACAACAAACAGAACGTTGCTTTGGGACTTTCTGGCAGAGGAACAGGGGTGATAAGGACTTTTTAAATTGTGTGTGTGCCTTTTAATAGTCAGGGGCAAGTTTCAACCAGGACACGAAAATGAACTGCCAGTAAGCAATTTCAAGGGCAGAATTGAGACTCCACTTAGAAGTGTTGTGTAATCCACTGTCATGTGTAATTTCAAGAGGGTTTCGAAATAAGGAGGGGGATGCCAACTCTTCTAAGTTTGCCAGGAAGGGAGAGGTCTGGATTTCTCCTTCTAGTGAAGAATGAGGAGTACCCTCCCCACATTTGGCTCCACCACCTTCTGCGCCCACACCAAGAGACAGGTGATGGGTTAACCACCTACAAAACAACCATGACTTAATTGTGATGTGTGGCTCGGGCTTTGGGAATCTGCTGGCCAGGCAACAGGACCTGTGAGGCTTGAGGGTGGTGGCTGCGTGTCAGAAGAAGAAGATCCAGCAGCTGAGAGGCCACACATCAGAGAGGCTGGAGTCAGTCGTCCTGGATGTCACTAAGACAAGAGAGCGACACTGAAGCTACCCAGTGGGCGAAGGAGTATGTGGGACAGAGGAATGATATAGATGTATTTCTCTTACTCTAGTTGTCCTCTTATTCAAAGTACGGGTCCCATGAGAAGATGACACCAGCCTACTAAATAAGAGAGAGACATTAATAAATTATAAAATTTGCTCTTAATTATCTACTTTGACAGAAAAGAACGATGATCTGGATCTAAGACAGCTAATTCTACTTAGTCATACTCTATGGTATGTAGCCATGGGCCTATAAATATGCTTCTTATAAGTACAAACTATTCAATAATAAGTTACCTTTGTACAGCACTTCATAATTTTCCAAAACTCTTTTACATACCCCATGTCCTGTTTAAAGAAATTTGCTCTTGCCCCAGATCACTTGAACATTTTTGAATGGGTTTTGCTTGTCCACATTCAAGGTCTTTGCTCATAGCTCCTGCACACTCCAGTGCAGTGGAGTGTGGGAGTTGGAATCCAGATGCCTGTAAAAAAAATCTGACTCTACTCTGTATGACCTTAGGTAACTAACCCCTCAGTGATTCAATGTCTTTTCCAGTATGGTAGGTATAATAATAATAATGCTTCCTCCAAGGAGCTGTGGTAAAGCATCCATGAAGTAATGTATATGAAAAACTTTGAAAAGGAGAGATGGAGTCAGATAATGGAGCTGGGGAGTGACAGCCAAGCTAGAGAACTAGCTAGACTAGCTAGAGAACTGTCTTCTGTGCAATGGGGAGCCATAGCAATTTATGGGAAAAGATGGTTCTTTTTCTGATCTTTCCTAAATTTCCTTTGTCCGTTCTGAATCCAATTTCTTGGACTCTGGACCTCTGTCTCCCTGCATTATCCAGCAGAGGCTTACTGAAAACTAGAAAAAGAAGGAAACAATTCACAGGTAGCTGCAGGAGTAAGCACTTGGGAAAACAAAGAGGGGGATAAGTTTCCAAAAGACAGAAGAGAAGGACCTAAGGTGCCTCTTTATGGGGGCTTTTCATGAGCTCTGTTCTCAGACCTGGGACCAGGAGCCAGAAAGAGCAGAATGGCTTCAGTAGTTGCTGGGATTTCTCACATTGTCTTCTGTTCTCCTTCTCATGAAGAAAGAGAAGTTTGCCAGTCTCAACCATCCATCCTAGGTATATACTGGTCTCCTTGTTGCTCAGCAAGAGAATGCTCCAGATATCAAGGCTGGATAGAGATCTCTCTGTGATTCTCTCTCTTTTTCTCTCTTCCCCTTCCCTCCCTCCATCCCTCCCTCCCTCCCTCCCATTCTTCTTTACTTTTTTTTATTTTTTAAATTTTTTAATGTTTTTTTAAAAAATGTTTTTATTTATTTCTAGGAGAGAGAGAGAGACAGCGTGAGCAGGGGAGGGTCAGAGAGAGAGGGAGTCACAGACTGAAACAGGCTCCAGGCTCTGAGCTGGCTGTCAGCACAGAGCCCGATGCGGGGCTCGAACCTACGAACCGCGAGATCATGCCCTAAGGCAAAGTCGGACGCTTAACCGACTAAGCCACCCAGGTGCCCCCATTCTTCTTTACTTCTCAATGATTAACGAATGTATTTGGAAATAACTGCCCACTCTATAGCCTCTGGATTGTATACAACGGATCGTATTCTTATTTGTAGGGTATAATTTCAGCTGCATGTCACAGACATCAAAATTAACAGTGGATTACACAGGACAGATATTTCTTTCTTCCTCATGGAAAAACCTGGCATGGTATGATATTTCCTTTCTATTGACTTGTCAGGAACTCAGACTTTTTTAGTCTTTCTGCTCTGCTGTCCTACAGTCCTAGATGGCTCTAGCCAGTTGGCAAGGGGAAAAGAAGGACAAGCCTCTATCCTTTACAGGCATAACACGGATGTTTTGTACACCTTGTTTGTACTCATGTACGTTGGCCAGAACTTAGTCATATTGTCAAAACTTCCTGCAAGGTAGGCTGAAACTGTGGCTCTCATTCTCAGTAGCCATGCATTCAGCTAAATACTCAGTTATTATGGACAAAGGGGAAAATGTGTCTTGTGGGACAGCTGTCAGTCTCTGCCACACAGGATAAGTCCATTCTTTTGGGGGATCTTCAGCAACATATTCTTTCTATATAGTCTTCGGTATTTAATGGGTTTAATAATTACACTTCTGAATCTATGGGTCAAATGACTAGAATTTTTCTACGAAGATCTAGGAATTCTCCTTTTCAAAGGTACCCAGGCCTCTCTTAACAGCAGAGAATTGAGAAGAATTTGGAGACATTTCTTAGAATCAATCAGCTTTGGTTTTGGAGTTGCTTTCTTTGCAGGGTAGAGATCCTTACCTTTGCTTTAAAATAGTTTTGTTGAGGCTCCTGGGTTGCTCAGTCAGTTAAGTCTAACCTCAGCTTAGGTCATGATCTTACAGTTTGTAAGTTTGAACCCCGCATTTGGCTCTGCACTGACAGCTCAGAGCCTGGAGCCTGCTTCGGATTCTGTGTCTCCCCCTCTTTCTATGTTCCTCCCTTGTGTGCTCTCTCTCTCTCTTTCAAAAGTAAGTAAATAAACATTAAGAAAAAAAATAAATTGTTTTGCTGAGGGACACCCAGGTGGCTCAGTCAATTAAACATTTGGCTCTTGATTCCAGTTCAGGTCACAATCTCACGGTTTGTGAGTTCGGCTGGTGGGTTTGAGCCCCACATTGGGCTCTGCGCTGACTGCATGGAGCCTGCTTAGGATTCTCTTCTCTCTCTCTGCCCCTCCCCTGCTTGTGCTCGCGCACGCTCTCTCTCTCTCTCTCAAAATAAATACATAAACTTTATTTTTAAAAATATTTTTAACTTTTATTTATTTTTGAGACACAGAGAGAGACAGAGCACGAATGGGGGAGGAGCAGAGAGAGACACACAGAATCCAAAGCAGGCTCCAGTCTCTGAGCTGTCAGCACAGAGCCTGACACTGGGCTCAAACCCACAGACCATGATCATGACCTGAGTTGAAGTCGGTCACTCAATCGACTGAGACACCCAGGTGCCCCTCAAAATAAATACATAAACTTTAAAACATAAAATAAAATAGTTTTGTTGAGGTATAATTTACAGAATTCCTTAATTGAATATTATGTAAGTACACAGTTCAATAATTTTTTTACTAAATTTATAGTTTGTGCAACCATCACATAATCCAGCAATAAAAATTTTTTCTTGATATAAGGTGTTCTTGGGGCGCCTGGGTGGCTTAGTTGGTTAAGTGTCCGACTTTCGCTTAGGTCATGATCTCGTGGTTCGTGGGTTCGAGCCCCGCGTCGGGCTCTGTGCTGACTGCCAGCTCGGAGCCTGGAGCCTGTTTCAGAGTCTGTGACTCCCTCTCTCTCTGACCCTCCCCTGCTCACACTGTCTCTCTCTCTCTCTCTCCTAGAAATAAATAAAAATATTTAAAAAATATATTAAGAAAAAAGATGTTCTTTTATGCCTATTTAAAGTCAATTCCCACTTCCACTGATCTGCTTTCTGTCTCTGTAGATTTACTTTTCCTAGAAATTCTATATAAATAGAATCATACAAATAGCAGTCTTTTGTGTCTTGCTTTTTTTTAATGTAGAATAATGTTTTGAGGCTTATCCATGTTGCTGCATATCTCAATCGTTCATTCCTTTTTTTGCTGAATTATATTCATATGATGGACATTTGGATTGCCCCCAGTTTGGAACTAATGTAAATATTAGTACTATAAAATTCAGATAGCTTTTATGTGAATGCATGTTTTCATTTCTCTGGAGTAAATCTGGGAATGGAACTGCTGGATCATATAGTATGTTTAACTTTTTAAGAAACCACCAAACTGTTTTCCAAAGAGATTATATCATTATACATTCCCACCAGCAAAGTATGAAAGTTATGTTTTCTCCATACCCTCACCAACTCTCAGCACTGTCAGTCTTTTGGATTATAGCCATACAAATATGTATGCAGTGATATCCTTTATGGTTTGAATTTGCATTTCCCTGATGATTCATGATACTGAGCACTTGAAAAGCTATGAAACTCCCTCTAAAGCACAGCTTTAGCTGCATCCTATAATTAATGTTTTCATTTTTATTTAACTCAAGGATGTTTTCTAATTTCCCTTATGATTTCTTCCTTTGACCTAAAGATTATTTAGTTGTGTCTAGTTTATTTTTTTTTAAGTTTATTTATATTTTGAGAGAGAGAGCAGGGGAGGGGCAGAGAAAGGGAGGGAGAATCCCAAGCAGGTTCCATGCTCAGGGTGGAGCCCAATGTGGGGCTTGATCTCACAAACTGAGATCGTGACCTGAGCCAAAATCAAGAGTTGGACACTTACCCAACTGAGACACCCTGGCACCTCTAGATGTGTCTGGTTTAATTTCCAAATATTTGGAGGGCTTTAAAATGTTTTCTTGTTGTTGAATTCAATTTAATTCCTCTGGTTATTGAACAACCTATGTATGATTTCATTCTTTTAAATTTTACTGAAATTTGTTTCATGGCCAGCATATCATTTATTCCAGAAAATGTTTCATGTATGCTTGATAAGAAGGCATATTCTGTTTGTTGAGTAGAGTGTTCTATAGTTATCAGTTAGGTCAAGTCGGTTGATAATGTTCAAGCCTCCTTATCTTACTAATTTTCTCTCTGTTTTATCAGTACTCAAGAGAGGAACATTTAAATCTCCAGCTATAATTCTTGAGTTGTCTACTTTTCCTTTCAGTTCTGCTCATTTTGCTTCCTGTTATTTTGGGGTTCAGTTGTTACATTCACATATGTTTTTTTTTTACCTTCTAGAGCTAACAATATTATAAAATGTCTCTATTTGTCTCTAGTAATATTTCTGTTCTTAAAGTTGATTAATATTCAAGCTCTCTTACTTTTTTAAAATGTTTTTTAATTTATTTCTGAGAGAGAGAGAGACAGTGAGCAGGGGAGGGTCAGAGAGAGAGAGAGAGATACAGAATCTGAAGCAGTCTCCAGGCTCTGAGAGAGCTGTCAGCACAAAGCCCGAAGCGGTGCTCAAACCCACAAACTGTGAGATCATGACCTGAGCCAAAGTCTGATGCTTAATTGGCTGGGCCACCCAGGTGCCCCTCAAGCTCTCTTATAATTACTATTTGCATGGTATATCTTCTTTTATCTTTTTACTTTCAAATCTGTTTGAGTCTTTGGGTCTAAAATATATCTTATAGAGACACCTAGCTGGCTCAATTGGTAGAGCATGCAGTTCTTGATCTCAGGGTCATGAGCTCGAACCCCACATTGGGCATAAAGCTTACTTAAAATAATAAAAATAATAAATAAATAATATGTCTCTTATGGACTGTGTATACTTGGGTCTTGTTTTTGTATACGGTCCCAAAATTGCTACCTTTGATTGGAAAAGGGTTTTTTTATTTAATTTTTTTAACGTTTATTTTTGAGATTAAGAGACTGCTTGTGCAAGTGGGGGAGGGGTAGAGAGAGAGGGACACAGAGCATCAGAAGTGGATTCCGTACTGACAGCAGAGAGCCTGTCGTGGGGTTGAACTCATGAGCCACAAGATCATGACCTGAGCTGGGGCACCTGGGTGGCTTAGTCGGTTAAGCGTCCGACTTTCGCTTAGGTCATGATCTCGCGGTTCGTGGGTTCGAGCCCCGCGTCGGGCTCTGTGCTGACTGCCAGCTCAGAGCCTTGCGCCTGTTGCAGTCTGTGACTCCCTCTCTCTCTGACCCTCCTCTGCTCACGCGCTCTCTCTCTCTCTCTCTCTCCTAGGAAAAAAAAAAATATTAAAAAAAAAAAAAAGATCATGACCTGAGCTGAAGTCAGATGCTTAACCCCTGAGCCATCCAGGTGCCCCTACCTTTGTTTGGAAAGTTTAATTCATTTACAGTAATGTAATTATTAATGTCATTGGATTTGTATCGGTCACTTTGATATTTGTTTTCTTTATATCTTACATCATTTTCCCTTTTTCCTCATTTATGGCCATCCTTTATGCTAAAAAAGCTTTTAGTATACCATTTTGATTCCACTCTTAATTTTTAAAGACTTAAAAAATGTTGTTATTATTATTATTTTTTTAATAACAAGAGCAGTGGTCCTCTACTGCGGGCAGTATTCCTCCCTTCCTGCTGAAGGTTATCTGGAAATGTCTGGAGACATTTTTTGTTGTCAAAGCCTGGCAGGCCATTCAGAGTTCAGTCAGTTCTCAAATTAGCCTGGGCTTTGGCTTTCACTTAGCGCCCACAATTCTCCCCACGTGTGTGAATAGTGCTCCAATCAGCTGCCTATGTATGGAGAGCTTATTCCAGCCTTTCAATGGCTCTCTTATTTCCGAGACCTCCCCGCTAAATTTCTGGCTGGTCTGCTGCTTGCCCCAACCGGGGCCGTAACCTAAGGCTAGAAGAGCTATGAGTTTTCCCTGTTTATGTCCTACCAAGTTTGCTGCTTTTACTGACGATGCTGTGGTGTGTTTCTGTCTTCTGCCTGAAATCAAGGCTGTCCCTTCTGGCAACAGAGATGCTAATTTTCCAGCCAGTTCTGCCACTCTTGTCTGTTGAGCTCCAAAGAGGATGGGATTTTTTCTTGGTACAGACTGTTAAGGGGAACTCATATAAGACAGGAATACTTGGACTAGACTTGGGGGATCAGAAAAGGCTCCTTGGAAGCAGTGATGTCTGAACAAAGACTGAAGAATGGGTCACAGTTAGGCAGGCAGCTAGTTGACACTTGCCTCAGGCAAGGAGATCGCAGATTCCTGATGACCTCCTCTAAAGAGCTAAAAGTTTTTCATGAATAAATGATTCTCCATTTGTTGTATACCCTTGGTTAATTTCCAGAGACCTTAACCATAGTTTCTGATAGTTTTGTCTGATCTGACCCTTGCTTTTGGAGGAAAGGATTTGCTGACCTCTTCATTCTGTAGCTGGAAGTCCCTCCACTGCTTTGGAGTTTGGAGACTGGAGTTGGCATCATAAAACCTGGCAACTTTAGGGCAGCCACTTTCACCCTCAAATGGGTAAACAGCATTCTTGGGGAAAATGTTTCTCTGGAAAGCAAAGAAAATTAAAGGTAGAAGTTTTTTGAAAACTGTATCCCCCTTCTACCAGCCGTCAAACAAGTGCTTTTGACCTTTGGTTCAAAACAACTGACTCTGAGCCCCAACCAGAGCCCTGATCCTTGTGGCACAAGTCCCTTAACTGGCTGGTTTAATCCCCAGAAAGCTAGTGTCCTAAGGTCTTACACTGTGGTCACTGCTCTCCTTAACATGCTACTTTCCCCCATTCCCCTATCTTCCCCACTGCATGTGTGCATGTGCACGCACACCCACCTGAGTGTGTGTATAGATGTATATACTGGACGTTTGCTTTTTAGAGCAGTCCAGCTCTGGCTTCAATGAGGCCAGTAACCTATACCTGAGGTGCCTCTCAGTTATGTCCCACTGTAGGCCCTGGATGAGTCTGCTAAAGACATTCTATTCCAAGTGCCAAAAATCCAGGGCCATACCTTATCCAATCATGCAACTGATTCGTGTTCAAGCACCTACTGGAGCCCAGTTCTGTGCTAGGAGCTGGGAGAAGTTGGGTCACTATGGGGCCCTATGGGGTCATGGTAAACATGCCACAGTTCCCACCCTGGAGGAACTTTCAGTACCAAGAAGGAGACATAAATAAATAAGCACTTTTAATAACATGTAATTAGCTTAACATCAGGAGAGGTACAGACTGTTAAGGGGAACTTGTATAAGACAGGGATACTTAGTCTAGACGTGAGGGATCAGAAAAGGCTCCTTGGAAGCAGTGATGCTGAACCAAGACTAAAAGGTGAGTCAGAGTTTGGCAAGCAGCTGTTGACATTGTATTCTTCACAAATGTTCAAACCGACTCAACCTCCTACCCACTCATCTTACTTCTAGATCACCCTTTACCTCCTTGCTTCACTCTACCTATATAATTTGCTTTGTGATCTTCCACAAAGGCCATATTATTTTAATACTCAAGCCAGATAGATTTAGAAAGAATTATGCAACCATTAAAGCAATCTTTGACCTGATGATTGAGGAAAAAAAATCCCAAATTTCCTGGCAGCTTCTGAGCATGTTACATAAAGCTGATTGACTGAGCATCTTAAGAAGACTTCATGTCCTTGATCGGAGTTGGACTAGATAATCCTGAAATTCTAGTTTTGGTCTACCCTTGACTAACTGGGTGATGTTGGGCAAGTTTCTTGACATCTGGAGGCTCCCTTGGTTTTTTTATTAGCACGAAGAGAGAGGTAAGTCCCTCCCCAGATGCCTTCCGTCTCTAATATGAAGTGAATCAAGTTGTTTTGCAAAGCTAAATAGAAATGATCTAGAATGGATGTTGTCATGAAAAGCAAGCTGAGGTTTCTACTAAAAGGAGAAAGTGTCTACCTACAGTGCCAGGCAGAGTTTAGGAATGGAATTAGAGAGCTTGCAATCTACCCCAGGAGCTCTCAGGCTTACCCTACACTTTTTTCAGAGGTCTCTTTTCTGATGTTGTCAAAGAAGGCTTCCACTGTATCCCTGTAGATTATACCTATTTATAAATGTTATTCACTAAAGCAAGCCGATCTGTCTATAAGGACACACAGCAATAGGGACTATTGGGACTGTTTCATATCCCCACACCTACTACTCTACCTAGTTATGTTACAACATTCTCTCTAACTAGTCTTCCTAGTAAAACCTCCGTGTCTAACTGGAACTAGGAAAAACCTGTAGTAAAGTGAGGCAGACTCACTCTGTGGTCCACTAAAGGAGTCCATATGCTATATGAAAGTTTAAGCTAAATGCATTAGTGGCCACTAATTCCTATATAATGTCAGGTCTTGACAAATCTCACAACAGATATGATTCAGAAAACTGGCTGAATATGAAGGTCTTAAGTAAGCTTGAGTACTCAATCCAACATTTCCAGTTTCCAAGTTCCGGTTTTAGAATAAATGGCTTCCCTTTTAACACTCCTGCTGGGAGTGGGAAATGGTAGACAACTTTTTCATTCAGTGTAAGCTCAGAGGTCTGACAGAACCCAGGGAGCAGGGGAAGGGTAGCCCAAGGATGTGGGACATCCATAGCCAATAGTATGTGTTTGGGGGTGGGAGGAATGAATGGACAATGTCAGGTTGGTTTTCATATTATTTGGGGAATGTTAAATGTGAATGACAAAGATACAAGGGAAATGTTTCCCACAGACTTGTTCTAACCTGCCAGTTGGGGGTGTCTTTTTGACTCTCCAGTAGAAAAGAAAGATATCTTAAAGTGAATGCCCAGTCACTAGCTCTTTCAAAGTAAGAGTTTTCTGTTGTCCTAGGTTTGAAAGCTTTCAACAAGATAGGAGAAAAATAAAATAATACTAGCAGCCAACATTTGTTGAGCCCTTCCTATATGCCAACTGCTGGGCTAAGCAGTTTACATGTTATCACCTATACGCGTACAAAGGATTATTTCTCCTGTCCTGCAGGAGAAAACAGACTCAGAGGGGTTACATAACTTGTTCAGAGTCACACAAACAATAGCCCTGATCTCAGCCGGATTTGCCTGGATGGCATTCTGGACTTTGATTGTGAGCAAGTACAGGGGTCACTGTCCTCAATGGGCTGGAACACGCAACTGCCCAAGCCGCCACTTGTGCCTTTCATGAAGGCTCATGACACCTTCGCTTCTCAGATTGTCGTGTCCCACATGTCACCATGGGTACGATGAGGATAATTATATCTTACCATTCAGAATCGTTTTGAAGGTGAAGGCAGATCATGGTAGCAAAGAGTTTTCCTCAGAGCAGAGTGTCATGATAAGCTTGGGCAAAATGGTAGTTTTACTTTTTATTTTTATTTACCTATTTTGAGAGAGAGAGCAGGGGAGAAGCAAAGAGAGAATCCAAGCAGGCTCTCACTGTCAGCACAGAGCCCAATGTGAGGCTGGAACCCACAAACCAAGAGTCTGAAATCAAGAGTCAGTCCTGAGCCACCCAGGTGCCCCCAAAATGGTAGTTTTAAACACAATCAAACCTATTACTGGATCCTTGTGGCCTCCATACCTATATTTATTTCTAGCTCTACTTTTTTCCTCTATATCAATTCCTCATGAGAGTTAAGATCCCATAATTTGGAGTAGGCTTTTAAAAATCCAGTCGTCGCCAGGCACCTGAGTGGCTCGGTCGGTTAAGTGCCAGCTTTGGCTCAGGTCACGATCTTGTGGTCATGAGTTCATGACCGCTCAGAGCTTGGAAGCCTGCTTCCAATCCTGTGTCTGGCTCTCTCTCTGCACCCCTCCCCCACTGAAAATAAAATGAACATTTAAAAAATCCAATTGTCAGGGTGCTTGGCTGGATAAGCTGGTTAAGGGTCTGACTTTAGCTCAGATCATGATCTCGGCTTTGGTGAGTTTGAGCCCCACGTTGGGCTCTGTGCTGACAGTTCCCACTGCCTGCTTCAGATTCTGTGTCTCACACAGATTTTGTGACTCCCTCTCTCTCTGCCCCTCCCCAACTTGTGCCATCTCTCTCTCTCTCTCTCTCTCAAAAATAAATAAACGTTAAGAAAAATAAAATTGTCTAGGGGTGCCTGACTGGCTCAATCAGTGGAGCATGTGGCTCTTGATCTTAGACTTGTGAGTTTGAGCTCCANTATATATATATACACACATTTTCTAACCACAGCACTCCTCTCATTCCCATTAAACCGAAATGGTTTGCAAATGGACAAATATGACAGGATCTTCATTGCCCCTGTATCATTCATTTGTTTTTAGAAAAGTTGTCAACGGGAACCCCAGGGAGAATAAGAGTACTATTTCCATAAGACAGATCTGCAGGACAGGTTAGAATCAACCTCACCTTTCAGTCTCTATTCTGGAGCCTGAAACCTCTCCTAGGCAACATTTCTAGAAGGGGAAAGCCATATCCTGGAATGTCTTCTACACCCAAGCAATTCCCACTAGTTATTTGAGGGTCCCTTTAAGCATCATCTCCTCCAGGAAGCCTTCCCTAAATCCCTCCCACGTGAGGTGAGTATTTTCTCAACTCCCACAACCTGCTTGCTTGTTATCCTTTATTGATAACCCCTGAAGCTCTTCCTCTGGAGACACTGTGCCCCTTGAAGTCAGGAACATTGTTTTCATTTCTGAACCTCTTCCATAGCACCGTGCCTTGCTCATAGGAAGTTTACAATCATGTTTGTGGGATAAATGTCACATTTAACTTGCTTTCTGGAGGAAAAATGATTTGCCGGGTATATTTTCCCCTTAATGCAATGTTTATGTTGTTCCTGAGCAGATCTCAAAGTAAGTGCTCAATAGATCCTGTGCTATAGATCCTGAGGTCTCATCTGTTTTTCCCTTTTTATCTTAAGGTTTGTTCGTAACTTGAAACAAACGAACAAACAAGCAAAACACACACACACACTTACATACCCACATATACTTTTATTGTTTCTCCTTATTATATAAGCAATATATGCTCGTTGTAAGACATTATAAACATGAATAACAAAAAAGGAGGAAATGATAATAAATATAATTCTACAACTCAGAGATAACCGCTATTAATATTTTTTGACCACACATGCAGACCTTTCTTTATGTATGGATATGCTTTTCAAATGGGTCATAGTGTTCATATGATACTTTTTTCTCTTAATATATATTTAAGTACTAAATATGTTTTATATCATTTTTAGATCATGTCATTTTTATTGTGTTAATATGCCACATTTTGTTTATTCTTGACTGGCTGCATTCTTTCCGATTTTTAGCAATTATCCATAGCACTGCAAGGTGGTTAAATAAGTTGTTATTTTAGGGGCGCCTGGGTGGCTCAGTCGGTTGAGCGTCTGACTTCGGCTCAAGTCATGATCTCACGGTTTGTGGGTTTGAGCCCCGCGTTGGGCTCTGTGCTGACAGCTCAGAGCCTGGAGCCTGCTTCTGATTCTGTGTCTCCCTCTCTCTCTGACCCTCCCCTGCTCACGCTGCCTCTCTCTCTCTCTCTCTCTCAGAAATAAATAAAACATTTAAAAAATTTTAAATAAGTTGTTATTGTATTATTACCTTAAGGTAAATTTTTGAGAACAAAAATGCTGGTCCAATGAAAATACATAATTTTTGTGGGTTTTAAAATTTTTTTATGAGCTACCAAATTCCCCTTAGACCTCAGTGCCTAAGTACCCAGGTACCTCAGTTCTTGCTAACCTTGGACACTCACATTCAAAATAAAACAAAGCAAACAAGACACTTGGTCATTGCAAAGTCATTCTTGTTTAACTTGGCATTTCTTTAGCCACTGGAGAGGTTACATTTCTTTTCCCATGTTTATTGATGCTTTCCTGTTTTGTAAAGTGAGTATTCTCATCTCTTGTTTTTCTATTGAGTAAGTGGAATGCCTTGTTTCACATGGGAATTAGATCAGTCTCTGGGACCCTTGGACTCAGCCCATTTTGTAATGATAGGTGTTAAATGAGGTTTTGCCTGTGTGCATGTGAGATGTGTGTCCTTGAGCAAGGCTTTCATGAGTACAAAAGATTTTTCTGGGCTACTTTTGATGCAGGCAGGCTGGGTCTGAGGAGCTAGAGGGAGTCCCACAGGACCAGCCAAGAGGGTCCTTGGCTTCTCCCAGGATAGAAATCTAACGATGAGTTGGAGAAGTGAAAGTAGAGTTTATTGAATAGTGTGAGTGACAGACAGAATAGCAGACAAGTGTCCAGGAGACTCAGAAAGGAAAGGAGAATGAGTCTCATCATTGCTTGGGGTTAGGGGTTTATATTGAAAAGGGGTCTAGGGTATGTGCGTTCCTTTAGGAATCCAAGGTAGGGTCCAATCAAAGGCGAGTGACAGGTTAACAATAAGTGTTATCCCATAAATTACTGAAGGCAGGAGATGTTGCTGCCAGCATCAGCCAAGGTTTGTTCAAAGCTGATGCCTTGGAACATGTTTGGGATCCAGCTCTTCTTGGATGTTATCAGGTGTTTGGGGTCTAGGACAAAATTCTTCCTTCCCTCTTGAAGAGGGAACATAGTTTCTTTGGCTTTTTCAGAAGCAAAGTATAGAATATAAGTGGGGCCTAACAGAAAAACAGCAGAGACAAAACTTTTCTAAAATGGAGTCCTGGTATGCCTCAGTGGCTCAATCAGTTAAGTGTCCAACTTTGGTTCAGGTCATGATCTCACTTTTTGGGGGTTTGAGACCCACATGGGGCTCTCTGCTGTCAGCACAGAACCGACTTCGGATCCTCTGTCTCCTTCTGTCTCTGCCCCTTCCCCTGCTCGTGCTCATGTGTGTATGCTCTCTCTCTCAAAAATAAATAAACATTAAAATAATAATAATAATAAAGTGGAGTCCCTTCCTCTTCCCTACCTCACTTTGGTTGTTAAAATTAGTGTCTGATTTACTGAAGTTGTAATTAAAAACATTTTTCCTAATAGTTTGTTCAATTTATAGACCTCATTTTATCCATACAATTTAGGAATTTTATCAGTTTTAAAGGGGAGTTTGATTAATATTTGATTTGCTATTTAAACTCCCTTGAGAAATTTAAACTGCATTCAAAAATTTAACATATTTAATTTTCTTTTTTAAAGTACATAAATTGTGTTACTGATAAACCTTAAATAAGCCTTATAAATCAAATAGCAACATGTAAATATGACAAGGTTAAATCATCTTAATTTTCTCACAGGTTTTAGGTACTTAAAATACTATATAGCTATAGAGTGGTCCCAGAGTATTTTAGTTCAAAATAGTAATAATTTAGAGTTTGGTTTACTTGACCATCCCTATACTTAATTCTAAATCTCTTCAAAACCATGAAGGAGGAAGGGCACCTGGGTGGCTTAGTTGGTTACGCGCCAAACTTTGGCTCAGGTCATGATCTCAGTTTGTGGGTTCGAGCCCTGCGTCGGGCTCTGTGCTGACAGCGCAGAGCCTGGAACCTGCTTCAGATTCTGTGTTTCCCCCTCTTTCTGCCCCTCCCATGCTCATGCTCAGTCTCTCAATAATAAATAAATGTCAAAAATTTAAAAATAGTAAAACAAGAAACCATGAAGGAGGAAATTATTTCCTCCCAAGTAATTTGACATTGCTTTTTTGGGTAGCTGGGATTGCATGTGGATATGAGACTTTGGTTGGGATAAGAGTATTTGTAGCTGTAGACATTATCAAATGACAAAACAAACAAGTTTGATGTCCTTTATTCAAAGGAAGACAATCCACGGATTGAGGGAGTATACTCCCTCATAAACAGAGAAGCACTCTTCCCAAGAGACTTAGGGCAAGAGTGAGTTTTGTAGAGCATTAAAAGTCCCAATACCAAGACAAGGCATGGTTAGTTGGGGGTGTTTATCTGACCTGGTTTAGAAAGATCAAGGAACAAGGAAATAAGTATAAAGTGCAGAGTTGGCCGGCCGTTTGGTGATTGGCAGATTGGATACACTGGATTTCTGGTAAAGCAGAGCATTGATCAGAACATGAAAGTTGGGTTTGCGACATATCAGACAAAGGGCTAGTATCCAAAACCTATAAGGAACTCACCAAACTTCACACTCGAAAAACAAACAATCTAGTGAAGAAATGGGCAGAAGATATGAATAGACACATCTCCAGAGAGGACACCCAGATGGCCAACAGACACATGAAACAATGCTCGCATCCCTCCTCATCAGGGAAATACAAATCAAAACCACACTGAGATACCACCTCACTCCGGTCAGAGTGGCTAAAATGAGCAAATTAGAACTCTGGATGCTGGTGAGTATGTGGAGAAATGGGCACCCTCCTACACTGTTGGTGGGAATGTAAACTGGTGCAGCCCCTCTGGAAAACAGTGTGGAGATTCCTCAAAAAATTAACATAAAGCCCCCCTATGACCCAGCAATAGCACTGCTAGGAATTTACCCAAGGGATACAGGAGTGCTGATGCACAGGGGCACATGTACCCCAATGTTTATAGCAGCAATCTCAACAATAGCCAAAACATGGAAAGTGCTACAAATCTTACAGATATTCAAATGACATCTGTTTGGATTCTGTTAAATTTACCTCTGCCTTACTCAAGGGCAACAATTCTAAGGTCTTTCATGTAACAACAGAACAACAAATTACTTTTTTTTTGTAAGGCAGATAAAACAAGATAAGTACAAAGGTTTAAAGTGAATTGATTAGATAATCACAGGCAATTACACAGGCTTATCTTAACCACAGAGTCCTCCTTTCCTTCTTCTTTTCTCTGTTTGGCAAATGACCATAATCACATATTATCACTTTACTTATATATTTTCTTTTATTTTTTATGAGAGAGAGAGAGCATGGGAGGGACAGAGAGAGAGAGAGAGAGAATCCCAAGGAGGCTTGACACAAGGCTCATCTCACAACCCTGGGATCATAACCTGAGTCGAAATCCAGAGTTGGATGCTTCACCAACTGAGCAAACCAGGCGACTCTATCCCTTCACTTATAAATATTGAATCCCCAGGGTGCCTCGGTGGCTCAGTTGGTGAAGCATCTGACTTCAACTCAGGTCATGATCTCACGGTTCGTGAGTTTGAGCCCCACACTGGGCTCTGTGCTGACAGCTCAGAGTCAGAACCCTGCTATGGATAATGTGACTTCCTCTTTCTGCCCCACCCCTGCTTGCACTCTGTCTCACTCTGTCTCTCGAAAATGAATAAACGTTAAAGAAAAAAATTTTTTTAACATTTTTATTTATTTTTGAAAGGCAGAGTGCAAGTGGGGGAGGCGCAGAGAGAGAAGGAGGCACAGAATCTGAAGCAGACTCCAGGCTCTGAGCCCTCAGCACAGAGTCCAATGTGGGGCTCGAACCCATGAACCGTGAGATCATGACCTGAGCCAAAGTTTTACACTCAACCAACTGAGCCACCCAAGCACCCCAAGAAAAAAATAAATTTTAAATAAATGTTGAATCCCTTGTTGATGCATACGGAATCTATTAGCTCTAAGTGGGGAGATTTCTCAGAAAGTTAGAAATAATGTCACTCTCTGGATGTGAGACGTGTATTATTAGATGTAACCCTACAGAAAAGATGGTTTGCTAATGTTGCTCTGAATTGTCATGAGGAACTCCTGAGTTTCAGTGTGGCAAGACAGGTCTCCAAGAAAGCCTGGACTGTGATATGTTCACATTACATGTATGCACTTGAGACACTGCAACAAGCATGAGTATGGTAGGGTTCTGACAGGTGCAGTGGTTTACACGGAGCATGGGAGAAAATAGCCAAAGAAGAAAGCCATGCTAGATGGTCTGCTGTCCTGTCCAGGTGACAGGGTATTCTGGACCTGAAGATTGCTGCTGAGCCCCAGGACGCCATACTCCTAGAGTGGAGAGAAGGCAGTTCACTCATGGTACTAACTTATTGGCAATATTCTTTAAAAGTAACTCATTCCTGGGGGACCTGGGTGAGTGTCCAGCTCTTTATTTTGGCTCAGGTCATGATCCCAGGGTTGTGGGATCAAGCCCCACATCAGGCTCCATGCTGAGCATGGAGGCTATATGCACATGCACACACATACACACACACACACACACATATTAACATTTATTTATTTTTGAAAAAGAGAGGGGCTGAGCAGTGGAGAGGCAGTTCATGGGTTCAAGCCCTGCATAGGGCTCTGTGCTGACAGCTCAGAGCCTGGAGCCTGCTTCAAATTCTGTGTCTCCCTCTCCCTCTGCCCCTCCCCCATTCACACTCTGTCTCTCTGTCTCTGTCTGTATGTCTGTCTCTCTCTCTCTCAAAAATAAACATTAAAGAATTTAAAAATATATAGAATAAGACTGAGCTCAGGGTTTTAGCACTTGGTATGTACATTTTCACATTAGCCCATTTCTAGAGCAATATCCATGCCCTTAACCCTGCCAAATGCAGCCCCCACTCTCATCTAGATACTCATTGTTTTTACCCCCTCTTCCCAAGTATGAGAGGGACAGTTGTCATACATATTTGGGAGGGGATCTGATGGTCTGTTTCTTACATGGGGTTTCAAATAATCCTTCTTTTCTCAGGCCCTCCTTTACCCCCACTTCCAGAGACATCTAGGGCCCCGATTGAGCTTTTTGGGAGTTCTTCAATTAAATTAAGTTGTTTATTAGGTTCCCCGCTTCTGGCTTGTTTGTCAGTATTTTCAGTTCTGCTAAATCTTTTACCACTGTCCATTTGCTTTCTTCTAAATTTCATTGCTATGCGCCTTCTCTTCTTCCTTGTGAGTTTATTATCTCATTTTCAAAGGTATTTTACAAATACAATACAATAAAATAAAAGGTATTTTACTATCATTTTAGTGGATTTTCAGTAGAGAATAGATACCAATTGATGCACTAAATCTGCCATTATTTATTACTTTTCTTAGTACCCAATTTATTTTTTTAATTGTTTTTAACACGTATTCATTTTTGAAAGACAGAGAGAGATAATAGGGACAGAGCGTGAGTGGGAGAGGGGCAGAGAAAGAGAGGGAGTCAAAGAATCCGAAGCAGGCTCCAGGCTCAGAGCTGTCAGGACAGAGCCCGACCCAGGGTCAAACCCACGAATTTTGAGATTATGACCTGAGCCAAAATCAAGAGTCAGATGCTTAACTGACTGAGCCACCCAGGCGCTCCTCTTACAACCTAATTCAAACAGTCACAAGGTGTACACAAACAAGTTCTGGGAAACTGCTTTTGAAGGTGTTCATGATACCTACTATGAATATGCTGAAAAGAAGGGAGAGGCTGCTTATCACACAGTCTAGAACCTTGCTATTGAAAATATGTTGTGTAGACAAGCACATTGACATTACCTGGGAATATATTTTAAAATGCAAAGTTCCATGGGTGCCTGGGTGGCTCAGTCAGTGGGCTTTCAACTTTGGCTCAGGTCATGATCTCACAGTTCATAGGTTCAAGCCCTGCAACGGGTTTTGTGCTGACAGCTCTCCCTCTGTCTCTGCCTCTCCCCTGCTTGTGCTTTCTCTCTCACTCTCTTTCTCTATCAAAAGTGAATAAACATCAATAAACAAACAAACAAATAAATAAAATGCAAAGTCCCAGATTCTGTATCAGACTTCCTAAAATCATATTTAACAAGATCCCCAGTTAATTCATAGCCAAATGAAAAGCTGAGAAGCACTGGTCCATAACAATAGCCCTTACCATTCCATTCAGCAGTATTCAATTATGTGTGAAAATCAATTGGCCAGGATGTTTCAACTTAAATTCATACAACTACCCTTAGGGATATGACTTAAGGGAAGCAATGGTTAGTCATACAAATTGAATAATGAAGCAGAACAGGTGCAGGGACTTCAAGCTCTGACCGTAATTGTGCCAATTACAGAGTAAAGACTGTCTAGGTTGCTCAAAAGAATGCCAAATATAGACATAGTTCACTTTAGTGGAGAAAGTATAAAGTGATGTATGTTTTATCCATTTTATTGGGAATCAAATTTTAAAAAGAAAGAGTAGGTTTTTATTATAAGAGATGGTAAATAAGTGACTAACAAAGATTAAAACAGTCAATTCACCCTTGCTTTTGTCGATACTTCTAAGAATTAGAAGGAAGCACCTGGTGCCTTGAAAATAAATCCTCTATTGTCTCAAATCCAGGTCCCTTCCAGATCCAAGAGAGTAAGGCTCAGAAGAGAAGCTCATGGGGTGGAATTTGGTCATTCAGTACAAGGAGGGGAGGAAGTATGCTCCAGGATATCTGCTCAGGCTGGATGAATGCAGCTATAAGCTCTATGCCAGTTAGAAATAAGGGATTATAGCTACCAATTGAATGCACTGACCTTAAGTGAGCAAGACTGGCACCAGTGAGCCAAAGGCTAGTAAGATTACCCCATTATCTGGGATAAGGAAGTTTGTCAGGTTTGCAGGACAAGTTAATGCCATGGGGGTAGAATCCCTAAGAGTCAACTGGCTGAGGTGAGTTACTGCAAACCATGGCTGCAGTAGAGAGTAAAGCATTTGTGTAGATTTGGACTGGAAAATGTAAGCAGGGAGAGTGTGTGAATAGAAGTATTACTGTAAAACTACATACAGACATTGTCAGTGTCCAATCCTGCCACATCAGCTGAATGAGTCCTGGGCTGAGCTCAGCAAGAGGGACTTTTGCTTGAGCAGGTAAAGATCACATAAACAGAAGGAGAACCATGTCATTTGCAGAAGAGTGCTGAGGCTGGGCTTGTGCGGAATGTTAAGTCAAGAAACTGATGCCAGTGTATAGCCAAGGAGATGAGGCAGAGAGCAGTCAAAGGCCATATTCAAGGAATGTCAGAGGGGTGTTGAACCAGGTGTGAGGAGAGGAGAGGAGAAGAGAGTGGCACAGAACAAATACCAGGAATGGTTTTCTTTGATTCCTGTATAGGCTGCAATAGCTACTTCAAAGAGAGGGGGTCAGATGGGGATTTCCACTGGACAAGTTCCAGAGAAGGGAATGCTTTCTTAGGACAGGCTCTCTAGTTAGGGCGCCTGGGTGGCTCAGTCAGTTAAGCATCCAACTTCAGCTCAAGTCATGATCTCATGGTTTGTGGGTTAGGGCCCCACATTGGGCTCCGTGCTGTCAGCTCAGAGCCTGGAGCCTACTTCAGATTCTGTGTCTCCCTCTCTCTCTGCCCCTCCCCCACCTCAAAAATAAGTAATAATTAAAATGTTTTTTAAAATTTTTCTCTAGTTGGAAAAACAGCAATTTGGTCAACTTAGCATTATATGAGTAGAATAATCACTGTAAACGCACACTGGAAGCTTAATGAAGCTATTCTTTAGAGACGAACCTGTTCAAAATGGAATCCTTTTCTCTCTTGGAAAATGGAAATTGAGTTGAGTTCTCATTCTAATGAGGCATACAATAGAGGTGAAGGGGCACTTCCTTCCAGGGAAGAATACTCTACTTGTCACCCAGGGATAGATACGGTACCAGAATTCTGTGAAGGCAAGAGAAGGAGAATGTCTCCATTTGTACAAAGGAAAGCTGCATCTTATCATCCAAGGCATAAAGTTGTTTTGATCTTTTATAGAAGTTCAATATACATAGAAGGATGCTGAGTAGCCAAAGGGATGGAACGTACTGGTTATGAGCTACTTTCTTTAAGCTTCGCTCCTTCTGTGCTCTGTTTTAGGCTGCTGTGCCTGGAATTCTGCAAGACGTGTTTCTTTTTTTATTTATTATTATTATTTTAATGTTTACTTATTTTTGATACAGAGAGAGACAGAGCATGAGCAGGGGAAGGGGAGAGAGCGAGGAGACACAGAGGCCAAAACAGGCTCTGAGCTGTCAGCACAGAGCCCCATGTGGGGATTGAAGCCATGAACCATGAGATCATGACCTGAGCGGAAGTTGGACGTCCAGCCAACTGAGCCACCCAGGCGCCCTTATTTTTTTTACTTTAAAAGTTTTTTTATTTATCCTGAGAGAGAGAGAAAGCGTGAATGGGGGAAGGGCAGAAGAGAGGCAGACAGAGACAGAGAATCCCAAGCAGGCTCCTGACTGCCAGCACAAAGCCTGACACGGGGCTTGATTTCATGAACCATGAGATCATGACCTGAGCTGAAACTGTTTCAGAATCTGGTCTGGATCACCCGGCAGAAGAACCAAGAGGCACTCGGATATCTTGGAAGGCAGGAGGTTTATTTTACACCGGTGAGCTCAGAAGAGATCATTCTCCAGAGGTCTGAGCCTCGAATGCAAGTGGAAAGGGTAATTTATAGTGTTATCTTCCACATTCATGGCGGTTTTCGTTCGTGCGGCAAACAGGGCAGGAAGAACCCAGAAGAGGAGTGTCTAAGCTAGGAACTAAAGCTTGTTTTAGTCCTGTCGGCCATCTTGGTGCAGAACTTTACCTGTTTTCCCAACATTCCCCCCTTTGATGTCTTTTAAAAATCTTTTAGTAGGCATCACCCTTTAGTAGGCATCATCCTTTCTGGAGGCGCTGTTTGTTACATGCACTCCTGCTAGTTTGGGTTATTTTTCAAGTCCAAAACTTATGTGATTGGGCATCTGGCAACTGGCAGAGTTGGGGCCTTTCCCTTATAACAATCTTTGTGGAGGGAGGTGAGGAGCTGAACGCCCTTGCATTCCTGATACCAGGGGATACTGTCTTTACTGTCTTATAACAATCCTGGGGGCAAGGTGGGTATGTGGCAGTTGTGAGAGAGAGAGGTTATAATATACAGGCAATACTTAATAGTCCTCACATCCAGGGGAGTTATGTGAGACCCAGCATGCATCTTTTGTCCCATTTTCAGTTTGTTGGTGCAGTCTCTATCAGCCCAACAGCAAGAAGCAAAATCAGGGCTACGACACCAGTAAGGGGCAAGCAGTGGCAGAGTTGCATCCGAATCCCTGGGCTTGGTCCACACGTTGATTCCTCAAAGTTCTGCTGTGTGCAGGCCAGCCAGCTTCCCGGGTGTGGCTAGAGCAGGGCTGGAGATCTCAGGGGCCAGTGTCTTCTGAGGGTCTGTTTCAGTGGGTTGACTGGATCTGGATCACTTCACCAGGTTGAGGGTTCTTCTGAGTTGGCCTACTTAACTCTGGAGTGATGGACCCATGTGGGGTGATACCTGAAACTTTAAGGGCTGAATCCTTTGCTTGCTTGTATATCTGTGAAACCCACTTCCAAGTCTTTGAAAGGGGAGAGCCTCCCATCCTTTGAATAAACCAGACCTCCTGGGTTTCTATGGGGTGGGTTTCTAGTAAATGTCAGATCAGGGTTAGAGAGGGTATGGTTTGCATATTTAGAGATCCATCCTGTTTTCCTGTTGTTTAAGTAATCCTATGCCCATGGGGTCTTATTATCATCCCCACAGAGTAACAAGCACAGCAGTTTGTGTGTGCATGAAATACTGTGACAATTTTTCTGAAGTTGTGACAATTTTTTTAAAATATTTTTATTTATTTCTAGGAGAGAGAGAGAGACAGCGTGAGCAGGGGAGGGTCAGAGAGATAGACTCTGAAATAGGCTCCAGGCTCTGAGCTGGCAGTCAGCACAGAGCCGGATGCGGGGCTCGAACCCAGGAACTGCGAGATCATGACCTAAGCGAAAGTCGGGCGCTTAACCGACTAAGCCACCCAGGCGCCGAAGTTGTGACAATTTTATCTCAAGTTGTCTAACTGAGGCAAACAACAAAATTTAAAGAGAATCAGAACTAGAATTTAATGGTGTGCTGTTGAAACATAGTTTTTCTCCCTAAAAACTCCCATTTTCAGAGATAGCCAATCTGAGACCAATGCATTTGTAGAACAAGTCCAGTCTTTTTTTTTTTTAATGTTTTGTTTATTTCTAGGAGAGAGAGAGAGAGAGAGAGCGTGAGCAGGGGAGGGTCAGAGAGAGAGGGAGTCACAGACTCTGAAACAGGCTCCAGGCTCTGAGCTGGCAGTCAGCACAGAGCCCGACGCGGGGCTCGAATCCATGAACCGCGAGATCATGACCTAAGCGAAAGTCAGACGCTTAACCGACTAAGCCACCCAGGTGCCCCTAATAATAACATTTCTATACGTAAAAATATCTATCATAAATGAAAAGGAGTGGAGTCCACATCAGGCCAGAGAAGACTGGGGAGTTCTCCCAAACAAATGGAGTTTCAGCAACTGCCTGGGAATATTCCTTAAAGTCCCTGTCCTGAGGTAGACTAACTACAGTTTGTTCCAATTATAGCTGTTAACCTGGGAAATGAATGAGGGAGAAGCCCTCACAGCTATTAGGCAGAGGATTGGAGAGAGTTAGTGTCCCCTTCAGTCTGATTCTATCTCAGCCAGACCAATAAGGTTCCCTTCTCGAAGTTCCTCCTGATATCAGCTGGGTTTGGGGAGCCCTTTCCGATTCAGGCATTCATTCTTCCAGTGTCCCTTTCCCTTGCAGTAGGCACATTGGTCTTTTGCTAAGGGGTCTCGGGGCTTTCCCCCCTTCAATGGTTGAAGCTTCCTCATCTTTGCATTGTCCTTTTTCTTTCAGTGCTGCTGCGAGAAGGGTGACCCTCTTCCTTAGTCCTTTTTCAGCTTCCCTCTCAGCTGTGATTTCCCTGTTCTTGAAAACTTTATTGGCAACCTCTATCAATTGAGTTATATTCATCCCGGCAAAGCCCCCTAGCTTTTGGAGTTTCCCCATGATTTCTGGGGCGGCCTGGCCCACAAAGGAGGTATATACCATTTGTTGACTTTCCAGTGCCTCAGTGTCAAACAGGGTGTATACCCGGTATGCCTCACACAGTCTTTCATAGTAGTCTCCGGGAGACTCCCTAGGTCGTTGAGTGACCGATGATATTTTAGTCATCTTCACGGGCTTCTTGGCTCTGGCTCAAATTCCCCAAAGGAGAGCCTCTTGGTCCGACGGATGTGAGCCTATCTTTCTGTGGTGAAGTCCCATGTCGGGCGTTCATCAGGCGTGGCAGCTCGAGCCCAGGTAGCAGGGTCATTAATCCCCAGTGGTGCGTGGTCTTCTAGGTACTGTCCTGTTTCCCTCATTATCCTCCTTCTCTCTTCCGAATTAAACAGGATACAGAGTAACTGTTGGCAATCTTCCAAAGTCAGTTGGTGGGTCTGGAAGAGGGACTCCATCAAGTCAGCCATTGCTTGTGGCTTTTCAGAGTATGATGGAGGGTTGTGTTTCCAATCAAGGTGGTTGGTTGTAGAGAAGGACTGATAATACATCATGGAATGGCCGGGCTGGACTCTTCCATCCTTAATCTGTCTTTCAGGTTCTGTCATTTCCCTTACTGGCATTTGGAGGGCGCCAGGTCTGGGTCTGGGGCGCAGTCTGGCTGCTGGCCCTGGTGAGAGAGGATTCTCCAGGTTCGGGGGTGGAGGAGAGACAGATGGCAGAGGAGTTTCAGGCCCCGCAGCAGGAGGGAGGGGACCTGGTGAGTCATAAGGTGGTGGAAAGACAGGGTCTTCCCCTGGGTCCCCCGCAAATACTGGGGGAGTGGTGGACTGCTTCTTCAGTTCTCCAGGTGAGTCTCCAGGTGAGGTGGCTAAAAACTTTGCCTGACTCTACTTGTTATGGATGAATCTCACCGAAGATGGAGGATTTTGGGCAATTTCAAGCCAGGAATTGATATATGGAAATTGGTCAGGGTGACCTGGGTTCCCAGTGACTATTAGCCAAACCTACTGTACCACTTGGGCATCTAATGTCCCTTCTGGGGACCATCCTACATTGAAAATAGGCTATTCTAGTTCACAAAATGTCCTTAGCTTCCTGGGTGTCATTTTCATCCTATAGTCACCTGAGAATCCCTTCTTTGCACAGTCCCAACCCCATAATGCTCCTGTGAGGTGGTGTCGCAAAGACAGACAAAGGGGTAGGGATGCCCCCTCTAATGAGGAGACTAGTCATGCCCATCTGGCCGTGTCCCAAAGGAACTTAGGTGACGCTTAGCCATAGTGGTCTCAGCTTTGTGACTTACGATCAGAAACGATTCCAATGCTGCCATAGACTGTATGTCGTTCACCACAGAATCGCAGGCGGGCCCACTCAGACTCTGTAGGCTTTTAGAGACCTTAAGGGTGCCCACCTGTGGAGCCACAGAATCGAACCCGGCAGGCAAGCCAGACTAAGTCACACATTCACACTCATACACCAGAGGTTATTACATTCCCTCCCACAAAATTCCTACAGATGAGACCACTGAGGTCTCCGGGGAGTGATCAGCTCCCCCTTCCACTTTTATGGGTGGGCCGGACAGAATTGGAGCCCTGTAACAGAGACCTCTGAAGTCTCTGGGGAGTGATTAGGTCTCCCTTCCACCGCCATGGGTGGGCTGGATAGGGCTCCATACCAGAATTCCTACAGATGTGACCAAAAATAGTGACAATGACAACAGGACAAAACAAGTACAGAAGTGGCCACAAAACAGGTTTACAGGTTTACTGAAGGGCCTGTCCGACATCTTGGTGCAGCCCAGGAGCAGGAAGTAGTGCTGGGAAAACTAGGCATTTGCATGCAAAAGAATGAAATTGGACTCCTGTCTTACACCATTCACAAAAATTAACTTGAAATGAATTACAGACTTGAATGTAAGACCTTAAATGTAAGACCTGAAACCTTAAAACTCCTAGACAAAATATAGGGGAAAATCTCCTTGACATTGGTCTTGGGCACAGTTTCTTGGATATGACACCAAAAGAAACAAAAGCAAAAACAAGACTCTGAAATACCGGCAGGAGAGGGATGAGTGTTCATTGTCAAAGCATCTGACAGAGAGGTTACACCCAGAGCTGAACCTCCATAAACAGTCCAGACATACTGTCTTCCAGGCTATAATTGACCAGAGAAATTCCTGGTTGGCTGGGAAACTAGTTTGTAAAGATACCTCTGTGCTTTATCATCTCCATAAATAAGTTCAAAGGTTGTTTAGGTAACTATCAGTTCAGGAAAAATACTATAATGATTATTTTGAAATGTTTAAAGTTGACATAATGCATGGTTCAGACAAGCCTATTTAATAATTATGTTAAAAGAAAAACAAGGTTTTTTTTTTTTGAAAAATGACTTTCAAGTCCACTATAGAAATTACATAATGAATGGAGAGCAAACCATGATAAAATGGGGGGTGGTAAAAATATCTCTCAAATAGAGCATTAAATGCAAATGGATTAACTCATGTACAAAAAGAAAGAGTTTTTAAAAAAATTTAAGGAAGAGTTAACTAGGAATATTTTTAAGAGATCTAGTAATTTGCTGTCATCAAAATTCACAACTTAGAAAGACATTATCCAGAATTAGGAGGTGTAAGATCTAGCATATCATTACAACTCAGTTAAGTCAGGTATTACCATCATAAATGTTTTCTCTTTGAACAAGATACTGTGTGCCAAGGTCTTTAGGGTTTCATCTGTGGTTTCTTCATTATCTGCATTGGAATGACCCTGAACAGAGCTGGGAACCCAGCCCTTCAGTGTGCCACCTAGAATTGCACAATGGGGTAGCCTTACTCAGCTAACCAAAAACTTGTTCTGTAGGATACTAACTAGAATTTGCAAAATCTCTCCTTAATCAATGTTTATCACATCCTCTTTCAATGTGATTGTGTGCTGTCAGTATGTGGATGTCTTCCTACTACTGCTGTTTCACTCCCACTGCTCCGGGTGGAATGCATTGACTGCTGGCCTAGATGCACATAATTACTTGGTCCGTGCCCTTGCTGTTTGCCCAGTGTCTTTGCACTTCAAATTTCCCAATTATATGAGCCAATACATTTTTCTTTTTTGAGCTGGATTTCTGTCACGGGCAAACAAAGAGCCTTGACTAATGCTCCTGGTAAGCCTCGTTCAAGGCCTCAATGGCTTTTCTTAAAATGGAAAGAGTAGAATTTAAAAGATTAACATATATTGTTTTCTTGGGGAGCATATGTATGAATACAAAATTATTTTTTTTAAGTTTAGAATGCTACACATCAAACTAATAATAGTGGGTTACTTCTAGAGACAGAATTGGCAGAGAAAATTGGGGGTGAGGAACAAAAAAGCCTTTGGTTTTATCTGCAATGTTCCACTTTAAGAAATAAGAATGTAAACAGTTGTGATTTTAAATTAGTAATAAAATAACAATTGCTTTAAGTTTATTTATTTATTTTGAGAGAGAGAGAGAGCAGGGGAGGGGCAGAGGGAGAGGAGAGAGAGAGGATCTCAAACAGGCTCTGCACTGACAGTGCAGAGTCCAATATGAGGTTCAAACTCATGAAACCATGAGATCATAACCTGAGCTGAAATCAAGAGTCAGGTGCTAACTGAATGAGCCATGCAGGCACTCTTAAAATAACAATTTTTAAAAACAAGTTTCACCATTCCTCTTCTGTACCAGCCCATTCCTGAATAATTCAGTCCTAAAGCAAGGTAGGCATGCACGCTGAGTGAAGGTGGTGGTCTATAACAGGAGCCACAGTAGCCAGAAAGAAATGTCAGGATCCAAGCTAGTTAAAGAGGAAGCACATGTGGGGAGGGAGGGGCTGTCTGGTGTGAGGTATTGGACTCCAAAAAGGGTGTGAAGGGAATATGCACACAAGAAGGGGCAATGGGGAAATTGCCATATACAAGGGTTTTGCTCAAATAAGTAAATTTACTAAGGAAGACGAAAACAAGTGTTTTCACCAAGAAGGGAGTAAGAATCATGGAAAAGGAGAAAACTAGAAAGAACTTTGAGATGTTGTACTATAATTAAAGGTATCTGAGTGAAGTCAAGCTTTTCAATAGATGCTAGATAGGTAGCTAGATAATAGGGATTAAAATTTTTTAAATGTTTGTTTACTTTTGAGAGAGAGAGAGAGAGAGAAAGAGAGAGCATGAGTGGGGGAAGGGTAGAGAAAGAGGGAGACACAGAATTGAAGCAGGCTCCAGGCTCCAAGCTGTCAGCACAGAGCCTCACGCAGGGCTCACACCCACAAACTTTCAGATCATGACCCGAGCTGAAGTCGATGCTCAACCAACTGAGCCACCCGGGCACCCCAATAATAGGCATTTTAAAATAAGTGTGTTTGAGGCACGCCTGGGTGGCTCAGTTGGTTGAGCATCCATCTCTTGATTTCGGCTCAGGTCATGATCCCAGGATTGTGAGATTGAGTCCCATGTCAGCATGGAGCCTGCTTATGTTTCTCTCCCTCTCCCTCTGCCTTTCTCTTCCACTAGCTTGCTCTGTCTAAAATAAATTAAAAAGTGAAAAAAATTAATAAAATGAGTATGTTTGTGTGTATATGTGAACATATACGTATGTTCCCTAACTCTCTTACTGAGAGGGCCTGGGACCAGCAACGTTCCAATAACCACAAAACACCTAGCACCCAGATCCTGACTCTAAATACTATTCTCCACTAAAAAGAAATGAGATATTGATTTCAGGGTTGAGGCAACCAAAGTACGAGATGAGCCTGGAATATACCTTCATGCCAGAGGGTAAGGCAATGCTCAAAGAATGACAGGGACACAGCAACTGGACACAGAAGGTTGTTTGAAGGGGGGGTGGGGACTCACTGGTCAAACAGATGACAAACTGAGCATCAAAATAAATACTAAAGTTAACAGAAAGGAACCAATTGAATAAAATAGGAGACCATGAGTCCAAATTGATATTCATTAATTTATGGGTAGTAGAATATTTACATATTACCACAGTTACTTCCCCACAAAAATATTTATTAATTACCAAGGAGAATAAAGTAACTTTACAGGGGAGAAGTTTCTCCACCTGAATCGAGTGATGGAAGTGAACTTTGTCAGTAATGGGACAAATTGAAATCATACACCACCTGAGTGGATACAGTGAGAGGAACATAGCTTCACCTGTGTAATATTCCTGCCAATGAAGCCTAGTGTGGATCCAGCCATGAGGAAAGAGCAAACACACCCAAAGTGAGGTGCGCTGTACAGCAGAACTGGTCTGCAATCTTCAAAAGTGTTTAGGTCATGAAAATTAAGGAAAGACTGGAAAATGTTTCCACCTGAAGGAAAGTAAGACAGGACAAGTAAATATAACATGTGATTCTGACCTGGATCTTTGCCTACAAAGGACAATATTAGGACAATTGGCAAAACTTGAATAGGGTCTAAGATTAGAAGGTAGTAATGTAATGATGTTAATTTCCTGATATTGACAGCTTATATATAGAATGGTGATGTAGGATGATCTTGTTGGTAGGAAATACAACTCAAGTATTCAAGGGTGATGTGGCATCATGTTAGCAACTTGCTCTCAAATAATTCAGGAAAAAACAGTTTTTTATACTGTATTTTCAGCTTTTCTGTATATTTGAGATATTAAAAAACAACAAGGTACATAATGGAATGTGCCATAAAGCAATATTTATGTTATCCAAGAAATTAGTAATAGTGATTGCTTCTAAGGAAGAGAACTGGAAAACTAGCAGATGGTTCTGAGATAAAAACTTACTTTTCATTGCACATCTCCTTTATTGAATTCTGTTTTTGGGCTTTTTTTTTTTTTTTACTGTGCACATGTGTTTTCCATTAAGATTTTTTAATTAAAATTTAAAAATAAATAAATAATAAGTACACGGGGGGGAGAATGTGACCAGAAATTCCATTCCTAGGTGTGTACTATTTTTTAAGGCATCTCCATACCCAGCATGGGGCTTGAACTCACAACTCCGAGATCAAGAGCTGCACACCCTACCAAGTGAGCCAGCCAGGTACCCCTTTTTTAAAATATAATTTAATTTTTCTTCACTTCTAGGTATGTACTAGAGAATCAGTTGCACCTGTATACAGTGGGGCTTACAGAAGGAAGTTCATTGTATTATTGTTTATAATAATGGAAAATGGGGGGGGTGCCTGGGTGGCTTAGTCAGTTACGCTTCCGACTTTCGCTTAGGTCATGATCTCAGGGTTCGTGGGTTCGAGCCCCGCGTGGGCCTCTGTGCTGACTGCCAGCTCAGAGCCTGGAGCCTGTTTCAGAGTCTGTGTCTCCCTCTCTCTCTGACCCTCCCCTGCTCACGCTGTCTCTCTCTCTCTCTCCTAGAAATAAATAAAACATTAAAAAAAATAATAATGGAAAATGGGGAAAAAAAGTTTCATTGACCCCCCCAAATGGCATGTCAGTTTAATGGAATACTGTGCAGAAGTTAAAAAGGACAAAGTGGATCTACATGTATTATTGTGGGTAGATTGATAAGCTATATTGCTGAATAAAAGTGGCATGCTGTGGAATATGAACCATATGATACTTTATGTAAAACAAATCAACTGTACATATTCTGAGTGTACGTGTGACTGTGAGTATGTAAATGAAAAGCAAAAGTTTGTTAGCGATGGTGTTTATCTGACAAAGGGGCGGTGGCCAAGAGGCCATGCTTTAGCCTTGTTATTTATTGCCAAATTGTTTCACAGAAATGTCAAGTCAATCTATTACCACAACAATGTATTCCTGCAAACTGGGTAAAGAAGGACATAGACCTGCCTGGTAGGAGAAGGAGAAGAAATTAGTGGAAAAAGTATAAAGCAATCTGTATAATAAAGACCTTGGGGTGGAGAGTGGGAATGGGAAAAGAGAGAGAATAGAGGAGGGGATGTGAATTAGAGGATCAGAAGATAGAAGGAGTATCAATGAGAGAAGAGAAAATTGATCAGCCAGCGTCACTGAGGAGCCTGAAAATGTGGGCTTCATGGCCAGGATGGCAAAAGAGAGATCCCATTGTTCCCTTTTGTGGAGAAGCCAATAAGCATGAGGAGTTGCTGACAAGTAGATGGGATATGGGGAGCGAAACTGAGCAATCCAGACCAATGACTCTGATTTCTCAGTGAATTAGAAGGCAGAATTGTCTCCTGAAACGGAAGAGAAATGGATGGTGGGAGTTGAGAGAAAGGGATGAGAGTGAGCGTGTGCAACAGGTGTTTGGGAATATAACAGGAGCCTGAGTAGAGACCTAGAGTATTACTGGATAGCTGAGGTCCCAACTGTGAACTTTCAGTGACATTGACCCCCACGTATAATATTCCTCTGTCAGAGCTCAACAGTGAGGACTATTGCAGAGAAGAGGGCCAATGAGAATGAGATTTTCCTTGGCAAGTTGCTCCAGGATTTGAAAGTTACTTGCTGGAGGATTTGGGTCAGGGCTTCAACTGGTCAGGAAAGGGGTAGGAGAAAACTAAGGGCCCATTCCCATTAATAACTTTAACTAAATGCCAATGAACCATAGATAAACTAATATAACAAAACACAACAGGCACTGTAAATTAGTATAATCCTTTAAAAAATATTTTGAGAACACGCATCAAGTTCCTTCATGTTTTACCATTTGCATTAGCCTTTATACTTTCTGTAAGCCAAACTTTAAAAATATACAAATTACAGAATACACAATTGCACAAAAATGTTCATGGAACCATTATGTATATAGTGAAATGTTGGTAATTACCTAAATGGTCCACAGTACTTAAAAAAGAAAACATTTGGGGCACCTGGGTGGCTTAGTCGGTTAAGCGTCCGACTTTCGCTTAGGTCATGATCTCGTGGTTCGTGGGTTCGAGCCCCGCATCGGGCTCTGTGCTGACTGCCAGTTTAGAGCCTGGAGCCTGTTTCAGAGTCTGTGACTCCCTCTCTCTGACCGTCCCATGCTCACGCTGTCTCTCTCTCTCTCTCTCTCCTAGAAATAAATAAAATATTAAAAAAAAAGAAAACGTTTACTTATTAATAGATTATTACACAACTATTAAATTAATGATATGAAAAACAAGGGATTTAAATAGGAAATTGCTTATGTGAACTGAAAAACAGCAGGATATAAAACTATATATACAGTATGAGTTCAACTATATAAACATAGCATTATAAAGAAATCTGGAAGGAATATACCAAAATTTAAATCATAATTATCTAGAGGCACCTGGCTGGCTCAGTCTGTAGAGCATGCAATTCTTGATGTCAGGGTTGTGAGTTCAAGCCCCCTGGTAGGTGTAGAGCTGGCTCTCACAAATGGTGAGATCATGACCTGAGCTGAAATCAAGAATCCTATGTTCAACCCACTGAGCCACCCAGGCACCCCGGTATTTTGTATTTTTTGTAATGCACATACAAAATTTCATATGTAAATTATAATTAATATAAAATACACTTTACTTTAAAATCAAGCAATTGGGGGGGCACCTGGGTGGCTCAGTTGGTTAAGTGCTGACAGCAAGGGGCCTCGTTGGGATTCTCTCTCTGCCCTTCCCCCATTCACTTTCTCTCTTTCTTTCAAAACAAATAACTAAACATTTAAAAAATGAAATAAAGCAATTTCACTTAAAAAGAACATACAGTCAGTTCTGCTGTAACACTTGTTTTGAAAATGTGAATTTATTCCAATAAGATTAATATGTTCTAGGATAATTAGGAAAAATCCAAATTTCCCATTTGCACAATGTCCTGTGCCAAAAACGCTAGGTGAACACAGAAAACTGCATCCAGCTCGACCCAGCAGTGGAGGAATACATGCACACAAACAACAATCATGAACATCTTTCCAATATTCAAACCTAAGGCACTATCTGTGAAGAAGCTAATGAGAAAATCACCAAATCCTGCAGAAGTGGCTCCTTTGAGTGGCTGATTTACTGGGTTCAGATACCACTACAACTTCCATTCAACTGTCTGTGCAGACAAGAAAACTACAAAAGGATTTCCAGCATTGATACGAGGTTATTTGAACAATTCTACACATTGGATCAAAAGTTCAATTTCTGTGAAACAGCTATTTATTATAAATGCATGCCTCAAAGAACCTACATTTCAAAGTCAGAAAATCATGTCTGAGGACTTAAGGCCAGAAAAGATGGCTTTAACTGTATTGTTCAACCTCAATGCCCAGTCAAGGGCAATGAGGCACAGTCCTCCACATCTGGTGTTAGAACTTTCCATCATATTTCACAGGATCCCTCTTCCACCATTTACAATAACTCACAAGCCACAATCCTTCTACAGGTAAACTTTAGGTCCTTCTCGAGGTGAGATGCCATACTTATTGCAGTATCTATATATTTCTCTTTCTCTTTTTAATTTTTTATCGTTTATTTATTTTTGAGACAGAGAGAGACAGAACATGAGTGGGGGAGGGGCAGAGAGAGAGGGAGACACAGAATCTGAAACAGGCTCCAGGCTCTGAGCTACCTGTCAGCACAGAGCCCAACGTGGGCCCGAACCCACGAACCACATCATGACCTGAGCCAAAGTCAGACGCCTAACCAACTGAGCCACCCAGGCACTGCTATATTTCTTAACCATTCAACCATGTTATAGTTTTCATTAGGTTCCTCTTTTTAAAAAATGTTTTTGAAAAAGATTTTCAGCATTGTCCCTAAACCCATTTCTCAATAAGCCCTGTGGATTGCACCATGTACTTTTGCCTAGTACAGTGATTTTTAGGGAGCCATATATGGAGTTACTATAGAATGGAATGTCCCTGGATGGGAAGACACACAATTATCATTCTGCCAAAAAGAACACACAAAGTTAATGCAGTCCCATTCAGAATTCAAATTTGATTTATTTGGGATCTTGAAAGATTGATAATAAAGTTAATCTACAAGGCTTTCTTACTTAGCTTTGCCACAATTGATAATTGGGGTCAGATAACTCTTTGTTGTAAGAGGCTGTCCTGTACATTATAGGATTTTAGAAGCACCTGTGGCCTCTACCCATTGAATACCACTAGCTACCCCTCTCCATTGTGACAACCAAAAATGCCTCTGGACAGTGCCAAATGTCCCTCGGTGGGCAAACTTACCTCCTTGAGAACTACTGATTTAAAAAGAACAAATTGAGGGGGCACCTGGCTGGTTCAGTAGGTTAAGTGTCTGACTCTTGATTTCAGCTCAGGTCATGATCTCATAGTCGAGAGACCGAGCCCTGCATCAGGCTGTACACTGAGAGCACGGAACCTGCTTGGGATTCTCATCCTCTGCCCCTCCCCATACACAAGCACTCTTTCTCTCAAAATAAATGAACAAAACTTAAAAAATAAAATTGGGGTGCCTGGGGAGCACAGTCAGTTTTATCATCTTGGCTTAGGTCATGATCTCATGGTTTATGAGTTTGAGCCCTGCATGGGACTCTGCTGATGGTGTGGAATCTGTTTGGGAGTCTATCTCTCCTCTCTACCCCTCCCCCACATGTGTGTGCTCGCACATGCTCTCTCTCTCAAAATAAGTAAATAAACTTTAAAAATATACAGTGCACCTAGGTGGCTCAGTCAATTAAGCACCCGACTTCAGCTCAGGTCATGATCTCATGGTTCATGGTTTCAAGACCCAAATTGGGCTCTGTGCTGACAGTTTGGAGCTTGGAACCTGCTTGAATTCTATTTCTCCCTCTCTCTCTGCCCCTCCCCCACTCACACTCTGCCTCTCTCTCTCAAAAATAAATATTAAAAATTGTTAACAAGAAAATAAAACAAATTTGGGAAGAAGGAAAGCAGAAGGGTTGCCTTATTAATCAAAACTATAAAACTATGGTACTATCTCAGAAATTGACAAATACCTCTGGAGAACAAAACAGAGAGTCCCCCAAATTAACCCATGTATATATGAAAATGCAGTATATAACAATGGCAACATTTCAAATGAGCAGAAAACTTGGTTTTTTCAGTGAATGGGTGCTGAGACAATGGGTTGTCTAAGTGGGGAAAATGTTTAGATCTCTATCTCACACAATACACAAACATGCCTTTCAGATAGACTGTAAAAAACAAAACATACATGTGATAAAGGAAGATACAGATAGTATCTACAGATTAGACTAAAAATTAAAATCTTCTTTCTTGAGGGTGTGGGGAATTTAAAAAAATCTTCTTTCCTACCAAAAAAGATTCTAAACAGAACTAAAAGAAAATTGTAAGGAAAGATTTCAATATGTTTTTAATATTCCTGGCACACAGGAAAATCCACGTAATAAATAACACATGGAAGTCTCCCCAGCTCTAAGTACAATTTACAGAAAGACATCACTAGAAAGTAAATGTAAAAAATATTAAACATTCTTGTTATTTTAAATTCTTTTTTTTAATGTTCATTTATTTTTGAGAGAGAGAGAGAGCAAGAGCCCAGGAGGGGCAGAGAGAGAGGGAGACACAGAAACTGAAGCAGGCTCCCAGCTCTGAGCTGTCAGCACAGAAGCTGACATGGGGCTCAAACCCACAAACTGTGAGATCATGACCTGAGCCAAAGTCTGGTGTTTAACTGAATGAGCCACCCAGGCACCCCTAAACATTCTTGTTATTAAAGAAATGGATCTTAAACAATAGAGTGATAATATCTTCTATTCATTAATCAAATGTTTTTTAAGTCATTTATTTATTTTGAGAGAGAGAGAGAGAGTGGGGGAGAGGAGCAGAGAGAGAGGGAGAGAGAGAATCTCAAGCTGGTTCTGTACCCTCAGTGCAGAGGCCAACACAGGACTCAATACCACAAACTGTGAGATCATGACCTGAGCTGAAATCAAAAGTTGGATGCTTAACCAACTGAGCCACCCAGGCGCCCCATTAATCAAATGTTTATGTGTGAACATACTTGATGTTCATTCAGTTAAAAATTATGATTTATATATATGAGAATATGTAATTATCAAAATTATTAGAGAAATATATTTCTATGTCTATATATCTATTAGACATAGAAATAACTATTGTTTTTTTTTTAATGTTTATTTTTGAGAGAAAGAGAAAGAGTGTGAGCAGGTAAGGAGCAGAGAGAGAGGGAGACACAGAATCTGAAGCAGGCCCCAGGCTCCCAGCTCTTAGCACAGAGCCCAACGCAGGGCTCGAACTCACCAACTGCCAGATCATGACCTGAGCCAAAGTCAGATACTTAACTGACTGAGCCACACAGGCACCTCTAGAAATAACTATTGTTAAGTGAAAAACGATAGTCACAAAACTAGTTGCATGGTATGATCATATTTTTGTTTTTAAAAATGTTTACAGAGGCATGGAGACACAAAAAGAATATATAACAAAACATTAACAGGTGTTATGATTAAGTGGTGGGATTTCTTTTGATTTTTATTTTCTTCTTCATTTTTAACTATAGCTTCCTTAAATTTCGTGATTGATGTATTGATAAATTTTATTAGAAACAAAACCAGTACTTTTAATAGCAATTGGATCTTGCTTTAGAATATATATGCTTTGAGGGGCACCTTGGTGGCTCAGTCGGTTAAGCATCTGACTTTGACTCAGGTCATGATCTCGCAGTTTGTGGGTTTGAGCCCCATGTCGGGCTCTGTGCTGACCGCTTGGAGCTTGGAGCCTGCTTGGATTCTGTATCTCCCTCTCTCTCTCTCTGCCCCTCCCCCACTTTCATTCTGTCTCTCTCTCTCTCTCAAAAATAAATAAACGTTAAAAAAATCTTTAATAAAAATAAAAGAATATATATGGTAGTAAGTATATGCCCCTCCCAACACTAGAAATAATATGTCACATAGTATCCTCTTGGGGGATTTTCCCCCATTTATTCAGAGAATCTGCTCAGTCTCTATGAGTGGACTTTGGTCACGTGATCTTGCCCTCTGTCCCCAGCTGGTTGGACCATGGGGAAAATTGAGCAAAAGCCACAAGATTCTTGAGAATTTTATTTCAGCAGAAACACTTGGGCTGAAAGGGATAGAGAGACGAATGAAATAAAAGAAGACTGTCAAACCCTAAATTTCAACTTGCAGTAAATTAGCTGATGAAACTATTCAGCTGCAAATGTCTGCATGTTAACTTTTATGAAAAAAGGAAAGATGACTCACAGGGTGAACCATAGTGCCCAGAGGATGGTGCCGAGAGCACAGAGTATGGAGAACCCAGAGCCACAGAGGATTATTTTCAGGCCTTGAGACTGAAGGGGGTTTGCCTGCCTGCATTTCAAAACTGCTTTGCCCTGGTGACTTCTTTATACCTTCTATTTTCCCCTCTTTTTGAGCCAGAATTTCTATAAGTGTTATCTTATGCCCATACCATCATTCATTATGCGTTGGGAACAGAAAACTTCTTTAATTACATAGGTCTCCAGATGGAGAAGAATTGTGACCAGACAGCTCATCCACACCTGATTCCATGAAATGAGATGTTATGAGATTTGGAATTTTGGAGCTGATGAAATTTAGGTGAGATTTTGTGCTTTGAGCTAATGCTGTAACAGGATGCTACTGTGGAGACTTTGGGATGGGACTGTATGTGTTTAACCTATGGGATGGACACAAAACTACAGTGATAGAAAAACAGATCAGTGTTTGTCACTGGTATGGGTGGTTCAGGATGGCTCTAAAAGGACAGCATGAGGGAGTTTGGGGGGTGAGGGAACTGTTCTGTATCATGATTGTAGTGATCTGCTCTGTATCCTGATCTGTAGGCTACAATAATCTATATAAGTGTTAAAATCCACAGAACTGTACACCAACAGAAATGCTAATTATACTAAATGGTAGTTAAAATAATAAAGAGGAGGAAACAAATGGAAGGAACAGAGAGCTCCAATAATTCAACTTGTGAAGTCCTATTACCTGTGAATAATGAATGTTGGAATCATCTAGAGAAAGAAAAGCTAAAATTGGGTCCCAGTCTCTTGTTTGTTGTTTGCTTTTTAGCAGTAAGTTCCTGCCTATTCAACCTGAGTTCTCTGAGAGTAAACTCAATCTCTCCTTTTCGTGAAGTCCCAGGCCCACAGTATCTGAGGGACCAGCCTCCATCCTTGCTGGAACGTTTACTCCCAGCCAGGACTTTCAGAAGCAGCTGCCTGGTGGGAGCTGGCCAATAAGGACCCAAGAGTTTCTGGCACAGGTACAGTATCAAAGCAGATTTCCAGATATATCACAGCTGAAAGCAAAAATGGACTCTTGCTTTTTTGGTTAAAGACTAAAGAAGCAAAAAAATCCAATTGGTGAGCATTTAGGAAGCTGCCATGTGAGCAACCCAGGAAAATTCCAACAAGTAAATAACCTGGGGAAGGTTCTAGAGCAAGTCTAGGGAAAAGCCCAACAGACCACCTATCAAGGAGCTCAGAAAGCTATCCAATGAGGCTTCTGGGGGCTCACTCTGAAAGGAGGCAAAAATGGATTTGGTGAAGGAATTAACTGAAGGAATAATTGGGAGAATGACTTACCAGGGTCTCAAAGAAGACCTAGAGCAGAAGCAGCAGGAAAATGCCTTAATGGTACATCCTGAATTTGGGGCAGATCAATCAAGGTAGGATTGTGTCACTCCTGCAATATTGCCAGTTATACATTGCTCTCCTGGGGCAGTCCCATGGTCCCTTCCAAACCAAAAATTTAGTCTCATGACTGGGTGGATACTTGGCCTGAATATTTACTGATCCAGGCACATGACGGATTAGCAACCCATATTGTGTGGCTTGGGTGTGGCAGATGTGGGGCTTGGCCCTCAAGCTCCTTGAATCCATAAATCTATTTCAGGTGAAAGAGGTTCAATCCTGAGCCCTTTCACAGTTTTCTTTCTCTCCTAAGCCACTGATGTGTATATTGAGTATACTGGTGCCACCATAACCCCATGGTCTCTACCTAATGGTCAACTCCAACAACACCTGGAACTACTGTATTAATTTATTCTATAGATGTTTAAGTGACTACCAAGTGCCACACACTCTTTTAAACACTTGGGATACTTCAGTGAACCAAAGGGACAAAGCCCCCAGCATCATGCAGCTTAAATCAGCAACTCTTTCATTTAGCTAACTTCCTCTCCCATCATACTAAACTACTTCAAACTTTCACCCCCTTTTTCAACTTTTTGTCCCCAACCCTCATATCAGATGTGCTGGGCTTCAGTTCACAGAGGAACAAGAAGTCACTTGTAGAAAATTTTCATTTAAAAACCTTAAAAAATGAGGGGAATCTGGGTGGCTCAGTCAGTTAAGCATCCAACTTCGGCTCAGGTCATGGCCTCATGGTTTGTGCGTTCAAGCCCCGCATTGGGCTCTGTGCTGTGCTGACAACTCAGAGCCTGGATCCTGCTTGAGATTCTGTCTGTCTGTCTGTCTCTTTCTCTCTTTCTCTGTTCCTCCCCTGCTTTCACTCTGTCTCTCTCTCTCTCTCAAAAATAAACAAACATTAAAAAAATGTTTTTAAAACCTTAAAAAAGGAAAATGACATTCATGTGAGCTGAGTAGGAAAGTCCCTCCTGGCATTGGCAATAACAGGTGCAGAGGAGGTAGGTGTAAAGGGGTATGGACTCAGTGCTCTGTGGCTGGAGTATGAGATAAGCAAGTGAGAGCCACAGGAGATGGCATCAAATAGGCCCTTGGGGAACATAGCATGTAAGGCCTTTGACTTTCTCATGTTGATGGTGGGTGGTCATCAGCTATTTAGTCAGGTGGAGCACAATCGGAGATTTTTAAGGTGAATGCTCCCCAACTTTATGGAATCAGGAGGAATAATAGGCTTTTTAAACTTCTGTAGCTTCCCCTTGTTTATTTGTATTTTTTCTGTATGTGTTTTCAAAATGATTAAAAAGTCTGAAATACACACACACATACATACATACATACATACCTACACACATGCCTTAAAAAATACTTGCATGCTATATTTCCTTTTCTCTTGTCTTCCTGTTTCCGTGCAAGTCTCCCAAGGTGGGACTGGTGCCCTTACTTCCCCAGTCATGCACTTTTCACACTGCGTTTTTTTTTTTTTTTAATTTTTTTAAAAATGTTTTATTTATTTCTAGGAGAGAGAGACAGCATAAGCAGGGGAGGGTCAGAGAGAGAGGGAGTCACAGACTGAAACAGGCTCCAGGCTCTGAGCTGGCAGTCAGCACAGAGCCCGACGCGGGGCTCGAACCTACGAACCGCGAGATCATGCCCTAAGCGAAAGTCGGACGCTTAACCGACTAAGCCACCCAGGCGCCCCTCACACTGTGTTTTAACTTGTGGCTTAATTACCTATTGCTCCTGAGATTGGGGATCCTGTCCATCTTTCCCACTGCTCTAGCTCCAGCATCTGATACTTAACATCCAGTTGATACTCAATCTCCTGGGAGAATGAGTGACCTCAAGGGAGCATATCTGGGAGAGAAGCCAAACTCTTGGGGCAAGACCACTTCATGGGTAGCAGCAGCTTCCTAGAGTCACCTCTCTCTGGCTTCACAGCTGGAAGCTGCCTTATCCCCATGGTTTCCAGAAGGCTGGAGTTGGTGATATAATCTCACCATTGAGGTTCTGTCAGAGTTTTATAGGTCCCTGAGGGACCTTGAAGCCTCCTTGCCTGAAAGACTCAGGCAGGCAAGACTGACCCCAGCAGGTCTCTCCAGAATATTTACTCTGAAGTTCCAGGTTGGGCTAAATACCCCTTTTTCTGTTCCATGCCGTACTTCTCTTTATCCACCTACATATTTTAATGAAATAATTTTTTTTTTAATTTGAGAGAGAGAGAGAGTAAGGGAGAGGGGCAGAGGGAAAGAGAAAAAATCTTTTTTTATTAAAAAAATTTTAATGTTTTTTTAAGATTTATTTCTGAGAGAGAGAGAGAGAGAGAGTGTGTGTGTGTGTGTGAGCAGGGGAGGGACAGAGAAAAAGGGAGCCACAGAATCTGAAACAGTTTCCAGGCTCTGAGCTAACTGTCAGCACAGAGCCCGATGCAGGGCTTGAACCCACAAACTGTGGTATCATGACCTGAGCTGAAGTTGGATGCTTAACCGATTGAGCCACCCAGGTACCCCATGGGAGAGGTAATCTTAAGCAGGTGCCATACTCAGCACAGAGCCTGATTTGAGGCTCAATCCCATGACTCTGGTATCATGACCTGAGCTGAATTCAAGAGGTGGATGCTCAGTGACTGAGTCACCCAGGTGCCCTTGAAATGATCTTTTTAAGTGTCAATCTCTCTGTAGTAGAACTCTTTCAGAGACATGTGGTACAAATTCAACCCAAGCAAGTTTTTTAAAAAGAAAGAAAGAGAGGAGGCGGGGAGAGAGAGAGAGGAAAAGAGGGAGGGAGGAGGGGAGGAAGGAAGGAGGGGGGAAAAGAAAGAAAGAAAGAAAGAAAGAAAGAAAGAAAGAAAGAAAGAAAGAAAGAAAGAGAGAGAGAGAGAATATCCTCCACAGTTATCCCTATCCCTCCAGGAAAACCCAAGGAAGTAACTAGCTCCTGACCAAACTGGATCCAGAGGATCAAGTGAAGTCTTTAGGATTTCTGCTTCTAACTCTCAATTCTGCTTATCATCCCTTTGTTTTATTCTTTCCTTGAGGTGGGCAAGATAGCCACCAGTAGCCCATATTTATATCCTCCAGTTGAGGAACCCTAGTAAAAATGAACTTTTCATTATAGCCACATATCAACTCCTAGTAATGATTCAATTGACCTTACATAGGTTGTGTACTAATCCCCAAACCAAAGACTACGGCTAAGGGAATAGAGTTTTGTGATGAATCAAACAGATCATTCATGTCACTATGGCTCATGGTTTATTATTTTGATCAGTTGGCTAAATATCTGTTATTTTCTGTTTTTATTTTTAATGCTCAAATATTCACATATTTGTCCAGTGGGAACCCCTACAATCTAGCTTCTATATCATTTTAACAAATTCTTTCAGTCTTTGAGTATTTTCTTCCTTATTGCTTCAACAAAATATTCAAGTTTCTCTTGTACGTTACCAGCACCTGTCCTGGAATCAACCAGTTCTCCAAGTAGCCCTGTTTCCTTTTAGTGGTGAATGGTATTTGGAACTCAAGATCTGGGTGCTGGTGATCTGGGTGCTGATTGCTATTGCTATTGTGTTGCTCTTCTCAGGCTCTATCATTGAACAGGGCTAGGGAATATATTTATGTATTTATGTATGTACATGTGTAGACATGTGAGTATGTGTGCATATATATGTATGTATACATATTTGAAACCACATCTATTTCTTTATCTACCTATATTGAAAAATATACTGGGGCGCCTGGGTGGCTCAGTCTGTTAAGCGTTCAACTTTGGCTCAGGTCATGATTTCACAGTTCATAAGTTTGAGCCCCAAGATGGGCTCTGTACTGACAGCTCAGAACCTGAAGCCTGCTTCCAATTCTGTGTCTCCTTCTCTCTGCCCCTCCTTGACTCGCACTCTGTCTCTGTCTCTCTCAAAAATAAACATTAAAAATTTTTTTTAAATTGTTTCAAGAGACCTGAGGACTAATGGTTAGTTTTAGTATATTTGAGGCATAATGTCTCAAAACATCCTCCAGGAGGAGAAGGAATAACCCACTTCTGAGCAACTTGATTTATCTTCTCTTTGAAGTCTTGGAGCAAATCTGTGGGGCACTGTTATTCTCCTGAAGAGATGAGAAAGCAGGCTCGAGTGGTGCCTTTGCCAAGGATACACAGTGGGAGGAGGGCAGAGATGGGGTCTGACTTCAACCCTTTTTTTCTTCACAAGGCTGGACTCCCTGCACTTAACCTACAACCCCCCTCCCCCAACACTAAGGAGGAAGGTGACACAACTGAGAAGAAGTAGGTGAAAGAAAAGAGAGAGGTTGGTCAGGGGCAGAGTAGGAGTCAAAAGCAGGGCAAGGACTAGGGGAAGACTTTCAGAGAAAGAGTTATGAGATAGTCACTGCCAAAGAATCTGGACAGAAGTTACGTCTGGCTGTTTCAAGAGTTTAGAAGAAAAGGACTAAATTACTACTTATTTGAAAAACTAATTTAATGATTAGCTTATGTAACTTTAAGACAACCGAAGTATAACAGTGCCTGGGTGGCTCAGTCAGTTAAGCATCTGACTGTTGATTTCAGCTCAGGTCATGATCTCATGGTTCATGTGATTGAGCCCTGTGCTATCAGCACAGAGCCTGCTTGGGATTCTCTCTCTCTCTCTCTCTTTCTCTCTCTCTTTCCCTCTTTCTCTCTCTCCCTCTCTTCCTCTTTATCTCTCTCTCTCTCTCAAAATAAATAAATTTTAAATTTAAAAATTTGGAGAATTTAAAAATTCTCCAAAAAAAGGGGCGCCTGGGTGGCTCAGTCAGTTAAGCGTCCGACTTGGGCTCAGGTCATGATATCATGGTTCATGGGTTCGAGCCCTGCGTCAGGCTCTGTGCTGACAGCCAGCTCAGAGCCTGGAGTCTGTTTCAGATTCTGTGTCTCCCTTTCTCTCTGACCTTCCCCTGCTCACACTGTCTCTCTATCTCTCTCTCAAAAATAAATAAAACATTAAAAAAAAATCCTCCAAAGAAAGAAAACTAAGGTCTAAAAATACTGCTGGAATGAAGTTATGTCTAAAATAGAACACCATAGGGGTGCCTGGGTGGCTCAGTCGGTTGAGTGTCCAACTTTGGTTCAGGTCATGATCTCATGGTTCATGAGTTTGAGCCCCACATCATACTCTGTGCTGACAGCTCAGAGCATGGATCCTACTTCAGATTCTGTGTCTCCCTCTCTCTTCTCCCCTCTCCTGCTCATGCTCTGTCTCTCTCTCTCTTTCAAAAAGAAACAAACATTAATAAAAAAAATTTTTTTTAATAAAATAGGACACCATAGGGGCACCTGGCTGGCTCAATCAGTGGAGTATGTGACTCTTGATCTTGGGGCTATGAGTTTGAGCCTCATTTCGGGTGTAGAGACTACTTAAAAATAAATAAATCTTTAAAGTAAAATAAAATAGGGGCACCTGGGTGGCTCAGTCAGTTAAGCATCTGACTTGATTTTAGCTTAGGTCAAGATCTCACTATTCATTAGATTGAGCCCCTAGTTGGTCCCCTCACTGACAGTGTGGAGCCTGCTTGTGATTCTCTCTCTTCCTCTCTCCTTGCCTCTCCCCCACTCATTCATCTCTCTCTCTCAAAATAAAAAATAAAATAAAATAGAACATCACTAATAACATATAATTTTCAAGTTGGTACCTGTGACCTTGCACACATCTTTTACACCATGTTATTAGGACACCTCATAACCCTTGGAATTGTAACAGTTCTTCCAGCAGAGTCATTCTGCACTGGTGTGATTTAACTACAATAGGGGTACCACGAGGTAGGAACCTGTGTTTCATATATGCATAAATATTAAGCACTCAGAACTGCACCAGGAATATGGGAGGTGTTCACCAAGTATTTTTTGAGAGAACACATCTGGGGATTTGTGAATTAAAATGTAGCAGAGCCTCTGAGAACCTGGTGAAGCAGAGAGCTGCATGTTCTCCTGGTTCTTTCTCCTCCCAGGAGGAAAACCTGGCTTGTTGCCCCCCACATAGGGACAGGTTGGGCATAGCATCAGCAGGCCTGATCACATCTGGAACAAGACTAATAAAGTCTGTCCCAGATGTTGGTAAATAAGACAGAGGAAGAGCGAACCACATGGGTCTCAGCTGCAAGCCACATGGTAACTGAGCACATGAAATGGCCAGTCCAACTGAGATATTACAATAAATGTAAAATTCACAGTGGTGCCAAAGGCTTAGCATGAAGAAAGAATGTGGATAAAATAGGTTAAAGGGTCAGAGAGGTACAAGCTTCCAGTTAGAAAATAAATAAGTCACGGCAATGTTTGCTTGATGATGGTTAGAACCAGACTGTTAGCAACAGCAGTGGAAAAAAAGAACTCAAAGTCTGAACAAATTTTAAAGACACGATATAATCTTCTGACTTTTCTAATATGGTGAGGGAGCAGAAAAGTTGTCAAGAGGGGCGCCTGGGTGGCTTAGTCGGTTAAGCGTCCGACTTTCCGACTTTCGCTTAGGTCATGATCTCGCGGTTCGTGGGTTCGAGCCCCGCGTCGGGCTCTGTGCTGACTGCCAGCTCAGAGCCTGGAGCCTGTTTCAGTCTGTGACTCCCTCTCTCTCTGACCCTCCCCTGCTCACGCTGTCTCTCTCTCTCTCCTAGAAATAAATAAAACATTTAAAAAAAAAAAAAAGAAAAGTTGTCAAGAATAACTTCACTGAAATAAACAACAGAATAAGGTTGCCTATAACTGAGATGGAAAAGGTTTGGAGACAGGCAACAACCAGGAGTTCTGCTCACTAAGGTTAAATTTGAGATGTCTCCTAGACATTCAAGTGGAAATGTAGAGGAGGCCATTGGGTATTCAACTTTGGAGCTCAGCAGAGAGGTATGGGCTGAGATAGAAGGAGATGCACACATGATGGCCAAGGACTGAGCCCCAAGGGCACTCTACATTAAGGATCTGGGGAAAGTGGAGGAACCAGCAAAGGAAACAGAGGAAGCATAGACATAAGAGGAAATAAGTTCCAAGACAGTGGGGTCCTGGAAGCCAAGAGAAAAAGGTGCATCACCAAAGAGAGATAGGGGCACCTGGCTCGCTCAGTTGGAAGAACATGCAACTCTTGATCTCAGGGTTGAGAGTTCAAGCCCCACAATGGGTGTAGAGATTACCAAAAAAAAAAAAAAAAAAAAAAGGAAAAGAAAAGAAAAGAAAAGAAATATACTTTCAGAAAGGAAGGAAGGAAGGAAAGAAGGAATGATCTCACAGTTCATGAGTTAGAGCCCCCAGTCAGACTCTGCACTGACAGTGTTGAGCCTAGTTGAGATTCTCTCTTTCTCTTTCTCTCTCTCTCTCTCAAAGTAAATAAATAAATAAACTTAAAAATACTTATATATTAAAAAAATTTTTTTAAACTGGCTGAAACAAGGCAATGTCACATGCTCTTTTGGCTAACCACAAAGCTCAGAAAAAAGATTTAACTGGTTTCTTGTCTTGAATTTAAGCTAGAAAATGCTGCTGCTCTCACCAGTTGTGAACAAGCATTGTTGCCAAAGCCCAAAAGGAAGACGTCTAACTTTGCCCTGAAAAGGGGCCCCGGTGCTTTTTACAAAAATGGTGGTAAAGTGTTGTCTTCCTCCTGAGCTTCCTCTGGGAGCCATTGGGAATGAGTGGGAGGACCACACAGCAGGGGCCAGAGAGAATGAATTCTGCATTTCCTTCTCTGCACTGGGAGTGGGAGGGCCCTGCAAGGTAGTAGCACAAGGGGAACTTGAGTGTAACTTGCAGAAAGCAGCAGTTCCCTCACCCGGAGCATAGCAGAAGGAGGACAGGCAGTTTGCCCTATCTAGTCCCAGCCTCTGTTGGGGATCCCCTGTGCTCCCACTTTTTTTTTAAAGTAAGCTCTACAGCCAAGGTGGGGCTTGAACTCATAGCCGTGAGACTGAGTCACAAGTTCTACTGACTGAACCAGCCAGGGCGCCCCGTACCACTCAAAGTTCTTACCTAGGTAAGGTGAATACAAGGACAGCAGAGAAACTCTGACAGTTGCTTATCTCTAGGACGCCTGCTGCGGCAGTCTCAAGTAGATGACCCACCTCCACAGCCCACATGGTCCACCCTGGTCTTTTCTTCTAGAAAATTGGGAAATTTGACTGCTCCCTTGCCAGGGGTCAGGAACCTGCTTAGGCTCACAGATAGCCCTCTCTGCTATCTGCTTGGGCTTCCTCTGAAATGCTTCCCAGGACTGGTAAAAGGGGAAAGCACAAAGAAAACATTGGGCAAATAATATCAGTACATGGGAGCGCTTGGGTGGCTCAGTTGGTTGAGCATCTGACTCTTGATTTTGGCTCAGATCATGATCCCAGGGTCATAGGATCGAGCTCTGCATAGGGCTCCGTGCTGAGCCTGGAGCATGCTTAATACTCATTCTCTCTCCCTCTGCCCCTCTCTCCCAGTCATGCTGTGTGTCTCTCTCTATCTCAAAATTTTAAAAAAATCTTATATATATATATCATATATATATATATCTTACATATAATATATATCAGCACATGAATTGGAAGTAAGCATTAGTAAACACCTTAAAACAAAGCAGGTCTTTTATTTCTCTGAAAACTATAATGCCAAAAATGTTCCCTTTCACACCAGTTCTGATTTAGGGCCATAGCTGCTAGAGAATGTATGAAAGGAATCACCTTGCAGAACAGAGAGGGCTCTTGGGCAAGATGACCTGGTTTTTAATCCTGCTTTTGCCACTATTTGGATTATTGGACAATTAACACAATTTCTCTCACTTTAGTGTCCTCATCTGTAAAAAGTCTTAATTGTCTCACTTGAAGGGTTAATATGCAAAGGAACTCAGTAGTCGGCAGAGAGCTAATTGGAATTGGGGAAAGAAGGCCCTTAGCTAGAAGAGCAGTAGGCAAATCTAGAACCATGCCTGGCACACAGTAGGTGCTCAGGAAGTTTTGTTAAATTAATGAATTCACCTTCCCTACTCTTATGGTATTGAAGGCAATTTCACAGCCTTCCAGTTATGTATCCACAGCTCTCCCTCACCACCCAAAACACTGGACTGCAAACTCCTTGAGTGTGTCCTATATAAAGTCAGGGCAAAGGATGGACATTCTCTGTCTCTGATATTAACATGAAGACCAAAAGGACCAGCTCCCTTCTGAAACACAAAGCAGGAAAATATTAAGAGAACAGTGTGTGTCTGCCTAATAATCCCATACTGTCCTCTCAAAGATAATATGACAAGTCAGCGTGAAGTCTGGGAAGATGAAAGTATGAATCCCATGGAGAAGATGTCCAGGGAGAAAGCAAATGGGGAAATTAGCTGGATTATATGTGCTTGCCATTTTAGTAAGTCAAAGACAGTTGCACGTGGGTAATATCATATGATCCAAACCAAGACACCTACATTTCTTACTAGAGCTGAAGATGCTTCTGATGGAGCGAGACATCAAGACTGCCTCTTTCTGGTTCAGTTTGGTGTCACTCACACTAATCTACCTTACACCAATGCCAGGCCGAGTGGACATCTGAGCTGTCTCCCATCCACTGTGCCTTTGCACAGGCTGTACCCTCTCCCCAGAACAGCCTGCACCTCCTTACCTGCCTTTTTAGGCGATAGCTCAGATCCTGTGCTACACCTTCTCTAATCCCCTGCCCTAAAGTTGAACTAGTCACTACTTATGTATGCTTCCCTTGCACTTAGTAAAGTCTCATGCATTCAACATATATTTATTATGCGCTTGGGAGCCAGGACTTTGCAAGGTTAATGGTCCATGTCCACAGGGAGACACTAGAGTGGCTCACACGGCATTTTTTGCTGTATTGTAACTAGATGCTGACCTGCTTGTCCGTTCCTCAGGCTGCAAGGTAACATGTCATCATCCCCTCCCTTTCCAAAGACATGCTGGCTCACACTAAAGTCACCTAGCAAAACAATTACTGGGAGTAACCACAACTGCACAACCAGAGAAATCATTGTAAAAGCATTACAAAAACAATAAAGTCTTAGTGGTAATGTTTCTGAAGTTACATGTTAAAGTGCCTCAGATCTTAACTCTTCACTCTTCCCACACCCGACAAATGATAATGATATAGTAAAACCTTCAATTGCGAGTAACTTGTTCTATGAGTGTTCTGCAGGACAAGCAAACATTTCTAATAAATTTTAACTTGATAAACAAGTGATGTCTTGCGATACAAGTAGTACGTGACATCTAATGTCACATGATCACAATTGAGTCAATGGTTCTCTCTCACACTATGGGATTATGAATAAGCATCTCCCATGCTTGGATGCTTGGTCTCAAACCACGGTGTTTGGCAGAAATCAGTGATTTTTCAAAACACTGGAAGGTGCCCATAACTGGCACTAGTGTATTTTTTGTCACTTCAAAGCACCTATTGCTAAAAGTCCTTTGCTTTTCCATACAAAAATAAGCTTCAGGCTGTCTGCAGATATAGACCCTTTTCTCCGATGCCTCATTGTCAGTTACATTAAATACAGTATATGACAAGAGTTTATTAACACTGTGCTATACTCAACATCTGTGTGAGTGTATACAATGGCCCCTATGCAGAAAAAGACTTCGTTGAACCAATAGAGAGCAGTGATTCTGTTAGTGATAGTGAGACTCATCCTACACAAATAACCCTCTTTTCTTGTCTCCCTCACACCAGCCACAAAGGTTTTCAAACTTAAGTGCAGGTTAATTTGTTTAGTTTTCTTTGTATTTTGTATTTTCTTTATCATTTTATATTATATTACAGTATTATAATCATTTTTATATGAATATTTTTGGCTGTGGAATGAATCACCTGAGTCTCCATTATTTCTTATGGGGAAATTCACTTTGATATACAAGTGCTTTGGATTACAAGCATGTTTCCAAAACAAATTATGCTCACAAACCCAGGTTTATCTGTATATAGTGCATATTCATGGATGTACTTTTGCTGCATTGGCTTTAACTACAATGGCCATATTATGGTATCATTCAAATGATTCCCTGTGCCCAGCCTTGACCCAGTAGCTGCAGCTTCTCTCTGGGGTTTTCTGTCCTCCTTCCTTCAGAGAACTTACCCAGGGTGCCAACTAAAGAAAGGAAACAAAGGGGGCGCCTGGGTGGCTTAGTCAGTTAAGCGTCCGACTTTCGTTTAGGTCATGATCTTGCGGTTCGTGGGTTCGAGCCCCGCATTGGGCTCTGTGCTGAAAGCCAGCTCGGAGCCTGGAGCCTGTTTCAGTCTGTGACTCCCTCTCTCTCTGACCCTCCCCTGCTCACGCTGTCTCTCTCTCTGTCTCTCCTAGAAATAAATAAAACATTAAAAAAAAAAAAAAAGAAAGGAAACAAGGAAAGTCTTTCAGACTTACCCGGATAGAGGTTTTGTTTGCTGGAGTTACAGCCTCCGCTGTGGGGTGCCTGCATGTGTCATGTCTTCTGCCCCACTGAGTTATTCTGTAAAAAATAACACTTCATATAATCCTGAGGTGACTCATAAAAGGTGTTAGATAATTAGAGTCCTCTGGTGAATCCATTTGAAAAACAGAAGAGCAATGCAATTCTTCCCAGATTAGTTGTGACTTTTATTCTGATTTCATTATTTTAATAGAATTTTGGTCACAATTTAGTTGCAGAATGGGAGAGAACACAGACCTGTCAAGTAGGAAGAAAATAAGACAATCTACTTAATAAGGACCTCAGAATGAGGAGTGGGCATGAGAAAGGGCCAAGGAGAGGAAGAGAACAGAAGAGAGGATTTGAAACGGGTTCAGAGCTGGCAGAGATGCCGACACCAGGGCATAGGATTGACCAGGCAGGTTCACTGAGAAGACCACCGAGGGGTGGGCTCCACAGCCAGCAATGAGAGAAGAGGGATTTTGTGGTCCTTTCTTCTGTGGAGGAGCCAATAAGTATGAGGGGGTGCTGACAACTTGGTGGGGCACCGGGAGGGAAACAGAGAGATCCAGACCAATAAACCCGATTTCTCGGTGAGTTAGAAAACAAAGTCTTCTGAAAGATAAAAAATAAAAAAGTAAATAAAAGTGGGTGGTTGGATTTGAAAGGAGGGGAGGAGAAAAGATCTGAACAACTGTCTGGGAAAATGGGATATGGAGTAGTATTGGACAGAGGAATTCTTTTTTGTGAAAATGAATCCTTTTGGTTGACTTCCATGTCTGAGTTTATGCAAAACATTATGCAGGGAAGCTCCAACTGAAGACCAAAGAGACCCTGAAAGTATAGATACCTGAGAATTAGAAAAAAAATCCCTGGAAGAATTTCAAACTTTTAAAAGTCTTTAAGGGGTCAATGAGTGGTTTAGTCGGTTAAGCGTCCGACTTCAGCTCAGATCATGTTCTCACGGTTTGTGGGTTCGAGCCCCACATCAGGCTTTGTGCTGACAGCTCAGAGCCTAGGGCCTGCTTCAGATTCTGTATCTCCTTCTCTCTCTGCCCCTCCCCAGCTCGCACTCTGTCTCTCTCTTTCTCAAAAATAAAAATAAACATTAAAAAAAAAAAACTTTAAAGGTGGTGGATTTAGTAGGATCCAAGGTGAGCACTCCTAAAGATAAAGGCTGACCCAACTGATAACCTGGTTAAAGTGGAGCAAATAGAAATTGCACTAGGAATTTCCTATGATACAATGGAAGAGGAGAAATGGAAAAGGGAAGACACATAGAAGAGAGAAGGGATTTGGTAGGCCAGATGGTAGGGGAGGGGTCATGGCTTTACCTTCTTTTTTGTCCCCTTTCACCACCTAAGAACTGTAATACAAGCCTGGAATTCTAGTCTAGGATGTACATTTGTAGTTGGTAGAGTCAGATAGCCACTGTTACCCCCTTTTTCTGAGGAGATAAAGTGCCATGGCTGAGCTCAAGCTCATCGCTTTATGGAATTGATTCTACCTTCTACTTTCTGTGTGGGGTGGGGCTCTTATTTCTCTTACTAAACTACCCACAAGAAATCAATCTTTACCAAACTTGAGGAAAATAGAGACATCAATCAGGTAAGGGATCTGTAGGCCCAGCCCCTACTATACATTGACTCCCTTTTCTCTGTTTTCTTCCCCATTTTCTTCCTGTTTCTCTCCCTTCTTTACTGTACAACACCAACTAATAAGTGTAGAAGAAATTATGGCATTAGAAAATCACCATTTTGCAACCATCACAATTTATTCAAGCAACAATTGTGAATAGATGGTAAAACTAGGAGGTGAAAATTTGATGAGAATTCAGGTATGCACATACTCTAAAATGTTTCCCACAAAATACTTATTAATTACAAAGAGGAAAATAGTAAATTTTATAGTTGAGAAAATGGACAGGCAGAACACCAAGTGATCAAAGTTAATATCACCAATAATAGTATGAATTCACATTGTGCACTTCCTTGTATAATGCACTAAGAAAGCTGTTATAACTTCTGTGGCATTTCTGCCCAAAATGCCTAGGGTGAACCCAATCACAAAGAAATATTAGGCAAATATAAATTGAGGAATGTTCTGCAAAACAAAAGGCTTATATTCTTCATAACTGAAAGACATGGAAGTTAAATGACTCAGAAACTATTACAGATTGAAAGAAACCAAAGAGAAGTGACGACAAAGTGCAATATGTGATCCTGGATTGTGTCCTGGGGATATACACAACACATATACACAGATACGACTTTGTTAGGACAACTGACAACATTTGAAAGGGAGGGTAGATGGTAGTATTGTCTTTATATCAATTTCCTGAATTAGATGGTTTAACTTTAGGTGTGTGGAAGGATTCTTTATCCCTAGAAATGTACACTAAAGTATTTAGGGGTAATGGGGCATCATTACCCTCAACTTACTCTCAACAGTCAGGGAGAGGAAGATAGAAAGAGAATGATAAAGTAAATACAGTAAAATGTTAAGAATTAGGGAATCCGGGTGAAGGGGATATAAGAGTTATTTGTACTATTCTTGCATCTTTTCTGTGGGCTTGAAATTGTTTCAAATATTTTATTTAAAAAGAGAAGTAATCTGGGGCGCCTGGGTGGCTCTGTTGGTTAAGCATCCAACTTCAGCTCAGATCATGATCTCACAGTTCATGAGTTCAGCCCCACATCGGGCTCTGTGCTGACAGCTCAGAGCCTGGAGCCTGCTTCAGAATCAGTGTCTCTCTCTCTCTCTGCCCCTCCTCAACTCACATTGTCTCTCTCTCTCTCTCAAAAAATAAATAAATGTTAAAAAAAATTTTTTTAAAGAGAAGTAATCACACAAACAGTGTACAGCTTCTTTTTCTTAACTTTATTTATATATTTTGAGAGAGAGTGTGAGTGGGGGAGGAGCAGAGAAAGAGGAAGAGAATCCCAAGCAGCCTCCTTGCTGTCAGCACAGAGTCACATGTGGGGATCTCATGAACCCTGAGATCATGACCTGAGCCAAGTTCAAAAATGGGACGTTTAACTGACTGAGCCACCCAGGTGCCCCTAAATAAATAGAAAGAAAGAAAGAAAGAAGAAAATGCCAATTTATTGCATAGAAAACTAGACAATTTGACTTCTGTAGACTTCAAGCTGGGTCTTTCTGTGTTGAGCAATCTGTTCCTGCCTACCGCATTACCATTCTGTACATGATCACAAATAATCAGTGGCCAAAAAAAACATTGTTAAACCAAATAGACCATGAAATGACATTCTCCAGTCAATATAATCCAGAAGGAATTAGTTTGTATTCTTGTATTTAAAATAGTCCTCAAAGAATGTAAGATTAGGCAGTGTACAATGTACCACCTCCAGTATTACATGATAGGAATTATTTTGATAGCTGTCACAATAATAGCTGGAAAGTAGAACAGGTGGCACATTAAATTGTAGGCACCTGAGATTTGGGCCTCTAACTCTGACAAACCCAGACTCTATCTGGGTGAGTTTAGAAGATTTTCCCTCTTTCTCAAGGCATAGGAGACCCCTACCACGTGGCTCCACCTGGCCCTCATGGGCCTGTAGCTCTTTCTGCTCTCGTACTAGAAGCTGTCACCAGCTGTGACTCAGGCTTTCAGGAACTTGTTGGCCATGCAGCTGGATCTCCGAGTCTGAATGTCAGACTGAGAAGGGGCCAAACAGCCAGATCTCAGGCAGGCTGGAGATGGGGACACTGGGAATCACCAAGACAGAGAGCCTCACCGTGGCCACCTAGTGGACAAAGGAGCATCTGTGGGAGTCTGTCCACTATACAGGCTGCGTAGTCCTCAATGTTTCCAGAATCACCAGACAACGTGCCAAATGAAAAGTCTCAGGGATCAGGATGGAGATATACTGAGGTTATGTGTTTGTTTGTTTGTTTTACATGAGGACTCACAGATACATTAGCATTCATGAAATAAATATTTCTACTTTAGACCGCCCTAAAAATTTAGGAGGATTGTGTGGAATATATATGCCTCACGATGGAAGGTAGAAGGAAATTAACTGGCAGTGAGGAAATAGGTTTAACAGTCAAGAATATATAATAGGAGAGAGCCACCTGGATGGCTCAGCCGGTAAGGTGTCTGCCTCTTGACTTTGGCTAAGGTCATGATCTCACAGTTTGTGAGTTCAAGTCTCACACAGGGATCTGAGCTGGCAGTGTGGAGCCTGTCTGGGATTCTCCCTCTCTGCACACTCCCCAACTTGTGGTCACACACACTCTCTCTCAAAATAAATAAATAAACTTAATTAAAAAAAAAAAAGAAAATCGTGAGGAAACTGGAGGAAATGACAGAAGAGAAGTCAGGGAGACTTCAACGGTGAAAGATATTTGAGGGGCAATTGCCAGCTCTGAGACACAAGCAATTACTGGAGACAGGCTTCCAAGACTTTACCCAAATCATAAAAAGGACACAGACAGGCTCTAGGAGCAGATCCTGGCTCCTGAGTGATAGCCAGCAAGGAACTGAAGATCTCAATCCCATAACCACAAGAAAGTGAATTTGGCCGACACATGAAAGGGCTTGGCAGCAGATTCATACCCAGAACCTCCTGTGATCCTATGATGGGCTCATAAATATTTACAAATATAATATCCTTATGTTATACTAATAAACATTGAGCCACATGTTTATTCCCACCAGCAAAATGAGATAGTATCAGACCAAATGACCCCACCTCTGGACTGAGATGGTTGTGGGAAGCAATTCTTCTTTGCCTTTGAATATAAGGGAAGAAGCATGTAGCCTTGGTTTTTACTGACCATGAGGGGAGTCATCCAGAAAGTGAAGTCAGCCATAGGGACAAAGTACAGGGATTTATAGAGAAATGGATAATTAGAATTGGAGCCCTGACTAACCTATGTGTGAGGCCTACTCTTGGATTTTTCAGACACACAAGAGGACTCTATTTTCCAACTTCCCTGCAGATAGGTCGGGGCAATTGTTGGCTGGGCCTGCAGTCATCTGATGGACCAACTGAGATGGATGACCAAGAAAGGTCCACACGACAGGCAGCCGATGCTAGCTATCTGCTAGGAACCCAGCTGTGGCTGTCAACTGGTGTGCCTGCCTGTGGCCTTTCTATGTGGCTCAAGGTTCTCTTAGCCTGGTGCCTGGGTTCCAAGAGGAAGCATCTTGTAGTGTACATTCTAAGAGGCAGGAAATGGAAGCAGCTAGTGAGTTAAGGGCTCTAACGGGAGTGGCACTGCATCATTTCCCCCCTATTTTATTGATTAAAGTAGCCACACAAGCCTGCCTTGATTGGAAAAATAATCTCTGCCTCTTGATGGGGGAGTGGCAACGTCTCTTTGCCAAAGAGAATATGGTATTGGTGACACTGTCATGACCATCTTTGGAAACATAACATGCCATGCCCTCCCATCAACTGCTTCACTGGACTATGCATGCAGTAGACACAAACTTATATTATCTTAATTCACTGAGATTTTGAGGTTGCTATAGCAACCTCAGTTTATCCTGACTACCATACACAATTTTTTTTTTAAGTTTTTGAGGGGCACCTGGGTGGCTCAGGTCATGATCTCACCGTGCATGAGTTCGAGCCCTACGTTGGGTTTTCTTTTGTCCCAGAGCTTGCTTCAGATCCTCTGTCTCCCTCTTTCTCTGGCCCTCCCCCACTCATTCTCTCTCTCCCTTCCTCTCTCTCTCTCAAAAATAAATAAACATAGGGGCGCCTGGGTGGCTTAGTCGGTTAAGCGTCCGACTTTCGCTTAGGTCATGATCTCCCGGTTCGTGGGTTCGAGCCCCGCGTCGGGCTCTGTGCTGACTGCCAGCTCGGAGCCTGGAGCCTGTTTCAGAGTCTGTGACTCCCTCTCTCTCTGACCCTCCCCTGCTCACACTGTCTCTCTCTCTCTCCTAGAAATAAATAAAAATTAAAAAAAATTTTTTTTTAAATAAATTAAAAAATAAAAAAATAAAAATAAACATAAAAAAAGAAAAGAAAATCATAAGGAAGAGAAAATACATTTATAGCACTATACTGCATTTATTAAATTTAAAAGATCTGTATATAAGTAGATCGTGAAGTTCAAATCCATGTTTTTCAAGGGTCAAGTGTACAGTTAAGATAGCTGTGAAGTGCGTCTACCACCTGTTGCCTGAAGCTTTGTTTCTGAGTTGTGTATTGAGGCTGCTTCTGTGTCAAAGTGACTCAGAGGCGAGAATGGGATATTTATCCTTACTGATACAATTTTAATTTTGATAGTCGATGCTTTTCTAGAGAATAAGGTTTCTCAGAAAGTGAAAATGCAGTAGTCACTCCAACAAGGGGGTTGTAAAGACAGTTGACAGTTGCAGTGTGTCCTTTGGAGAAACATCTGGCCAGAAATTTGGCTGAAATTTACTGTCTCGGTTCAAGTTAATATTTACTTTCTCTAGGGCCATAACAGGATGTACAGTATGTGGAGGAGTAGAGGGCAATGGCGCAAGGACTTGGTTAATCTTTTGCTTTCTTTGCAATTCACTTTGTGGCACTCTTGCATTTTCCTTCTGTACATATCCCTCCCACTCCCAATCTTGAAAAGAAAATGGAGAATTAATATTCTCCCCCGACACTGCAATCTTTTCATCTCCAATATCCCTGGGCCCTAAGCATGATACAAGAAGTGAAGATTTTAGCTAGGGGGCTGTCTCTGAGGAAAGGAAGATATCTTCCTTTGAGACTTGGCAGGCATAGCCTTTTCAAAGCTGTTGACAGGCTGTCCTACAAAAGCCACCTTCTCCTCTGACATCTGCAGGATGGTTCTAGCCTATGACCCTATTCAAAACCCTTTCATATTCACTCTCTACCAGTTAACACTTTCTGTACTTGTGTAATATGCCTGTTATTTCAGGCAAGTTCTCAATCTTTATGAGAGAAGTAATGTTGCCATAAATGTGTGTGTATTTAATATGCATAAAAAATCTTTCTCAGGAGCCCCCAGTGGTGCCGGGCACAGAAGAATCAGCAACCTCCTGCCCAGGTTGGTGCTGACATAGCACCAAGACAAGACCCCTTGTCCTTTCCCATTTGAGCAGAAAACTCAGTAATAGGTAGGAGGTTAGGGAGAGTGTAGAACCAAAACTATATATTGTACAAGATGCTACCTTCTTGGCCTTAACTCTTAAAAAACGAAAATAGGGAGGGGTAGTTAATTTTAAAATCAAAGCAAGTCTGAGGGTGGCAGTCACCTGAGGGCATCCTCAGCCTGAGAATGAGTGACCATCCTGAAGGGGAGCAGGATGAGACACCCCAAAATGTGCCACTTTGGTATAAAGATCATTTTGAGTTAAAAGTAATAAAAACCCAGCAGATGCAGGAAAGGCTTTCTGTCTCCCCCATAACTGCCTAAGTTTACACTGGAAAGGAGAACCTGCAACAGAAAGAGAAGTACTAACAGAGACAACTTTTACCAAGGAACTCTGTTGCATCATAGAACAATCTTGTTTTTCCAAACATCTCCTTTCACCTTCTGGGCTAATGACTTTCCTCCCCTTGGTGGCCTCAGGCACTTAGCTTTGTCCTTAGCTCATGTAAGCTTCATGTTGCCTCATTATCTTCAGAATTTCATGTCTGTGTGGATTCTCTGTGCTTACACGCATTAAATTCAGTCTTCTCCTGTTAATCTATCTCATGTCACTTTGATTCTAAATCCAGCTAGAAGGACCTAGGAGAGAGGAAGGTCTTCCTCCCCAACAATCCTCTACCTTGTCAGTCATAAAGAGGGCAGGTGTTACGGGCTAACTGAATGTACATGAGGATAAGTATCATGACTGATCCCCCCTTGTTTCCTTCTTCATTTCCTCTTCCTTCTTTGTCTTCTCTTCCTCCTTTTCTGCTTGTTCCTTTCTGCTTTTTCTACTTCTTCCTCTTCTTCCTCTCCTATTTTTCTCCTACATCCTTGTGTAAATCACACAGTGTTTCCCAAACTCACTGCCCACCTGCTGGGTCACTAACACCCCCATCCTGTTTCCTGGCCCAGTGACCAGTGGTGGGCTCTAGGAGGGGCCTCAGAAAGCACAGCATGTACTGCACCCAATTGCTGGAGTGTTAAAACATTGGTTAATAAAAAGTAGTTATGGTATCACACTTTCACAAAAGACTTGATCTTTGACCTCTTGGCAATTTTCTTCTTGCCCATGGCAGCTGTCATGTTGCACTGATAGCGGTCAATTCCAGCCTCCAGAGCATGGTTTTAAGGATAGTCTGAGGTGTCATCATCAATGTTCTTCATGATGACCACTTTGCAAACATCCACGGTGTCTGAAGTTCTTGTTCAATGGAACAAGAATGAATGGGAAGTATGTCACACAACACACTGACTTGCTGTGAGGTGTAAAGAAAGTACTTGGAATAATGCTTCTTTCTTCATGAAAACCTTGAGTGAAGATTAATGACTTAAGATAGCGGTCTTTAAATTCTTTTGGTTATAGACACTAATCAGGTTGACATTTGAGCACTCCCATGTATGTGTATTTATTTATGATTTATATACATATATTACTAGAAATTTGTCTATAAGCGTGTCATTGGTTACCAGGTTTTTTTCCAAGTACTTAAAAAATTTTTTTGGGGGGGTCTGAGGTGGAATATCAAGAGTTGGGTTTCGGAAATGTGAAATCTGAGAAGTTGAGAAGGCAGTTAAAATAGTTGAGATTAGAGCTGGGGAGACAGGTGTGGGCCACAGATACAATATGAATTTGGAATTTGTCAAGATATGGTCAGTGCATCAATTCACCAGGGGAGTGAGTGAAGATGAAGAATTTCAAGGACTGAGCACTGGAGCATGACATGCCCTCTATCCAAATAGAATGCATGATTACTAAACATAAGTTTGAGTTTTCAGTTTCCTATTGCAGAAAAAGTAAGACTATTTGGACCTTTTAAGAAAGATAATTTAAAATTCTAGTATAAACACCTCTCAATTGTTACTAAGTTCTCAATTGGAGACTAAGGTTTCCTAAGTTAAAATTCTGCTAAGTGTACTTAAAACTGATGGAAAATAAGGAAAGCCATCTTGTATGTAGGAAACTGAGAGATACATAAAAAAAAGATGTAAGAAATAGAAATACATTTTTATTGAGAGTAAAAGAAAGTAATTTTGTCCTAAATAAGACTGGTTGTTTAGAGAAAATGGTTTTGAGACAAAGTTTAAAGGCAAAGGAAGGTGTAGAAGGTCCGTGAAGGGAAATCTTTAAAAATATTCCATGTGTACTCAGGATAAACTAAGGTTGAGATAAATGGAATTTAAAAAATACACTGGTATAAAGTTAAAACTCTACTTTTCTCTCTGGTCAAAACACAAAGTTTTCTTGGATTGTAAATCTGCTCTTGATAAGACAATGTAAACAAAGGTTTTCTCCTTTTACTGCCAAGAAACATAATTAAAACTTCTCAATGTTAAAGGAGCTAGGTTTTTCTACATTCGCCTTTAAGATCTTTTATTGCCACTTTGGTTTAATTTAAAAAAAGGTTTTAATGATCTGTAACCCTATTTAGGATACACTTTATAACTTCCTAAAGTTTTAACAAACTTCCCAGGATTTAAATAGTAAAAAAGGTCTTTTGGCCAATTAGGCCCTTTTATTTAAGATGCTAAGTTACTTGGAAAAACACTATGTACTATGTACAACAGTAAACCTTAGGTTGTATTGCATGGATAAATGCTATAACTATCCAAATATATATGCAAATCCTAAAGTTTTAATATTTTGGTATAGAGTTATCATGTAATATTCTGATTACTTAAAATATTATATGTCACAAAAATAACTGAATTTCTTTGTCAATTGCATAACAATGTCCATCTGAGATTTTGTCATTTAAATAGATTGCTCGCCTTCAGGCAAGAACATCTGGGGGCAATGCAACCCATAATACTTAGGTCCCAGAACCACCACCCTAATGATTGGGACCCGACAGAAGACCCATGATTGGGCCTTCAAATACACAAGAGAAGGGGGGAATGAAGAGCCTAAGTAACGTCATTTTGAAATTAAGGCCTCCATTAAGAGCAAACTTGGGCTGCACGTAGCCCCAGTTCCTCAGATTGTTCAAGGCTAAAGCCATCCTCAGACCGCCCTCAGATCAGCTAATCAAAAAACATTCCTGTGGTCTGAGTCAAGGCTGGGAACTGTAGACAGTTATTCTGTACAAACTAGCCAATCTCTCACCGCTTGCCTGAACCCCACGTGGGCCCTTTGAACTCACCTCATAATTGGTCATTTTCAAAGGATCCTCAAAAGTCATGATTGGGTCCCACCAAAAGTAGTGAACACCTCACAGATACTGAATGGTCAAAGCTGTTACCATAGGTGCTGTACAATTGTAATTGGTGCTTATGTGATGATGCTATACGTACAACGTGTGTGCTGTAACACCCCCCGTCCCTGCTCCATAAAAACCCTACTCGCTATTGTTCGGGGCTTCACCTTCTGCCACTACACCGGTAGGTGGGTGAACCCCTGCTTGAGCTTGTAATAAAGACCCTTTTGTACTTGCATCGGTGTCGGCTCCTTGGGGGTCTCAGGGGACTCGCTAATTGGGCACAACAGGGTCATGGAGGCAACTGCTATGTCCATCGCAAACACATGCCTCCCTCTGCAAAGAAGAGTAAATGGGTGCAACCAATTATCCATAGATGGTATGAACTCCTTCCTGACCATTTCTCTCTCAGATTTTCAGGGAAGCTTTTAATTCGTTTACTCAATAATAAACAAACCTTATAACTGACACTATAATAAAAGGCAAATACCTTAAACCACTCCTGCAACATATGAGCCAAATAGCATTTGATCAAAAGCATGAATGGAAGTTGATGATCCAAGGCCTTCATGTGGAAAATTATTTTTCCAGACATTATCCAGTAGTCTAGACAAAATTTAATTTCCCTAAAAAGTAGTCAGCTTATAAGGCATAGTTAAAACAGTGATGATTATATTGTTTCTAATTGCTGAATACCTTTTTCCACATTCCAAGTAGAGATCTCCATGTTCTCCCAGTTTATTCTTACCCTCCCAACCTCCCCTATCTCATTTAAACAAACAAACAAATTTAAAAAGGTTATGACTTTGCTTTTATTATCTAGATTATGCAAATTGTTCCCCAATTTTCCATTGTTAAAAAACTAAATTCAACCATGAAATTTGAGGATCTAATTGGTCTTATTAAGTGATTCATGTATCGGGCAGCATCCCAGCTAGCAAATACAGGGGCCTCCAAGGAACTGAACAAAATGGAAGGTTTTTAAAGACAGAGAAAGGGTGTGAAAAAGGAATGTATTATTACCAAGGAATGCATTGCTTTAGGCATGTCACTCTCTTAGGGGAATCAAAGGGATCTTCTAGGGAATGATCTCCTAGTGTTGATCAGAAAATTTAGTTTGGGTGGTTAAAGGTTACATTCCTAGGGTGAGTATTGAAACTATGGTTAGGTTAGGTATTAAGTCTTGGTTTAGTGACATAGGGCAGTAACATAAATGACACCATAGGACGTCTGGTTGGCTCAGTTGATAGAACCTGTGATCCTGATCTCAGAGTTGTAAGCTTGAGACCCACGTTGGGTGTAGAAATTACTTAAAAAATAAAATTTTTTAGGGGCACTTAGGTAGCTCAGTCAATTAAGCATCTGATTCTTGATTTTGGCTCAGGTCATGATCTCATGGTTCACGAGACTGAGCTCCTTGTCAGGCTCTGCACTGACAGCCTGGAGCTTGCTTGGGATTCTCTCTCTTTCTCTATCCTTCTGCCCTTCTCCTGTTCTCTCTCTCTTTTAAAATAAATGAATAAAATTTAAAATAAAATCTTAAAAAAATTTTTTTTAAACCATAAGTGACACAATTTTGGGCCTGTGGTTTTCTTTTTAACACCATCAAGTTTTAATTTTGTCAAAGAAACATAATTATAATCCTCTTAAAATTCCATCTCAAGTAGTCATTTTTCCATCATGAATTTATCAACTACCCAGTCATCTTAAGGGTTAACCAGCACAGGGGCACCTGGGTGGCTCAGTTGGCTAAGTGTCTGACTTCGGCTCAGGTCATGATCTCACGGTTCATGAGTTCAAGCCCTGGATCAGGCTCTGTGCTGACAGCTAGCTCAGAGCCTGAAGCCTGTTTCAGATTCTGTGTCTCCTTCTCTCTCTGACCCTCCCCTGCTCATGCTCTCTCTCTCTCTCTCTCAGAAATAAATAAAACATTTTAAAAAAAATTTAAAGGGTTAACCAGCACAAAATTTTTTGACTCATTCTTATTTGCATTTAATGAAAGGTCATGCTGTTCAGTTTCTGAATATTGATATGAGTTGGGACCAGGCTCCACTGAAGATCATGGATGGCAGAAGTGGCTGTCCCTGAAAGACCTCTGAGCTNAAGTGCAAGGCTAACCCAGAAGAACAGCCTGTGCTTTGGAGCAGATGAGTCAGTAGATTGGAGATAGATGGTTCTGTGCTAAAGTACAATCACTTCCCCAAGGGAGATTTTCTTCCTCAGAGCCTTTCAGTTTAGGTCCCAAAGATTCAAACAGAATGTAATATTTAACAGAACAAAATAGGTCAATCACCACCTGGACTCAAAACCACATAGATTAAAGACAGAAAGGACTTGGCACTTGAAAAACACAAGCAGAAACAGGTAAACATCCAAGATGAGTTTGGGTCACCAAGAAGGGAGAGGTAGAGGGGCGCCTGGGTGGCTTAGTCGGTTAAGCGTCTGACTTTCGCTTAGGTCATGATCTCGCGGTTCGTGGGTTCGGGCCCCGCGTCGGGCTTTGTGCTGACTGCCAGCTCAGAGCCTGGAGCCTGTTTCGGTCTGTGTCTCCCTCTCTCTCTGAACCTCCCCTGCTCACGCTGTCTCTCTCTCTCTCTCCTAGAAATTAAAAAAAAATAAAAAAAAAAGAAGGGAGAGGTAGAGAGAAAGAGCCTGAGCTGAAGTGAGGCTCCTGAAGACAACACCACCTCGGCCAAGGCAAGGTTAGAAAAATTAGTGGATATGGGGCACCTGGGTGGCTCAGTTGGTTAAGCTTCTGACTTTGTCTCGGGTCATGAGCTCATGGTTTGTGGGTTCAGGCCCCACATCAGACTCTGTGCTGACAGCTTGGAGCCTGGAGTTTGCCTCAGATTCTGTACCTCCCTCTCTCTCTCTGCCCCTCCCCTGTTCATGTTCTGTGTCTCTCTCTCTCTCAAAAATAAATAAACATTAGAAAATTTTTAAAACAAAAAAACAAAAAAAGAAAAATTAGTGGATAAATGTAATATACAATCTATGGTTATGTTATGCATAATCATATTGAAGCTTTGGAATATTTCTTTCTCAAATCCATTCCTTTTTTATTTCTTAAATACATTAATCTGACATTTTGTGAAAACATTAATTCTGAATGTTAACCTGTCCACTCAAGATAAATATTTTATATTAAAGGAGTCTCTTTAATTCAAATAATGACTGTGATATCTCTGCCCAGAGCAATGTGACCCATGACTAATGCTGTCAAAACCATCTATTTCAATTCATTTGTCAATACATCATGTTTGCAAAAAGATGTCAGTGTTATGTGTTACATAAGTTAAGCTAGATGTTTTCCTGGCTGGATTTACTGAGTTTTGTCAGATCGTTAACATTTCAGGCCAACCTCAAATTATTTTATCTTTTGAGAAACAGAAGCAAAGAAATTGGTTTTCATGTACACACACTTAGCAATTTACAAAAGTGCAGAATTCATATCTGTAAAATGAGAATCATGATGTTGGTAAAAAACAAACATCAAAAAGTATATATTAGGGGCACCTGGCTGGCTCAGTCAGTTAAGCATCTGACTCTTGATTTCGGCACAGGTCATGAACTCATGGTTTGTGAGATGGAGCCCCGCATTGGGCAGTGTGAAGCCTGCTTGGAATCCTCTCTCTCCCTTCCTCTCTGTCTCTCCCATACACACTCTCTCTCTCCCTTAAAATAAGTAAATAAATTAAGAAGTGTGTGGTAAACACCTGATTGCTCAAGATAATTGCCTTTGATCCATTTTAAGAATCTTTTTTTTTTAAATTTCTTTATTTCTAGGAGAGAGAGAGAGACACAGCGTGAGCAGGGGAGGGTCAGAGAGAGAGGGAGACACAGACTCTGAAACAGGACCTACACTCTGAGCTGGCAGCCAGCACAGAGCCCGACGCGGGGCTGGAACCCACGAACCGCGAGATCATGACCTAAGCGAAAGTCGGAAGCTTAACGGACTAAGCCACGCAGGCGCCCCGCCTTTGATCCATTTTAGATTTCCGTAATCTTTCTTTACTACTTTATATAACCAGTCACCAAGTCCCACTCATTCTTTCTTAGCAGTGCCTCGAGGATCCATCCTTTCTCTCCATTTCAAAATAAGATAATAGATTTTTTAATATTTTCTATAAACTGGAAAATACTATACAAATGCAAAATATTATTACTAGTTCCACTATGGTCTCCTTCCTCTAGCCATTAACATTGTCGGTCTCCTCTTTAGGTCCCTGTACCCTTCTGATTCCTGTTTCTCCAGTCTCACCCTTCTTATTCCCACTAGTTTCACATTAAAGTCCATAACTATCTTGATCACAATAATGTCTCCTCTCTGGGAGATAGAAGCTATGGTAAATATGACAAGCAAACAGCCAACAGCTATGTCATATAAATGGAAACATATATTGGTGAACAAAAAACATCAAGACCTCATTAGATAAAAGAGCACAGAATTATGTACTGTGGGGCAGAAAAGAAATGGATCTACAGAGACCTAAGGCACCTTTGCTATAATTTAAAGGAGTTTTTCTATCTTCAAACTATCTGTTGTAGATCCATGAAAATACTTATGCTCCCTGACCTCCTCAGTGTGTGTACATGAAAACCAATTTCTTTGCCTCTATTTCTCAAAAGAGAAAATAATTTGAGGTTGGCCTCAATTATAATATAGTACAAAACACAGATCTAAAGTCCCAGTGATGCTTGCTATAGCAGTATTTACAAACACAAATATTTTTAATTTTTAAAAAAAATTTTAAATGTTTATTTATTTTTGAGAGAGAAACAGAGTGCAAGGGGGGAGGGGAAGAGAGAGAGGGAGACACAGAATCCAAAGCAGGCTCCAGGCTCCAAGCTGTCAGCACGGAGCCCTATGGTGGGGCTCATACCCATAGGCCATGAGATCATGACCTGACCCAAAGTCGGAAGCTTAACCAACTGAGCCACCCAGGTGCCCCATACAAACACATATATTTTTTAAATAGAAATATCCAATTACTAGAAATTACATGAATTATGAATTATAATACAAGTCATTAAAATGACTGGGTGGCTCAGTTGGTTAAGCATCCAACTTCGGCTCAGGTCATGATCTCACAGTTCATTGGTTCGAGCCCCATGTTGTGCTCTGTGCTGACGGCTCAGAGCCTGGACCCTGCTTCAGTCTGTGTTTCCCCCTATCTCTGTTGCTCCCCGACTCAAGCTCTGATTCTCTCTCTCTCAAAAATAAACATTAAAAATTTTTTAAAAAATAAAATGTATAAAAGTTAAACTAGAGAGACAGTATATTAGGTAAAAAAAAAAAGGACATTGCTTTGACTCTATAATTAAAAAGTTAAAATCATATCTGCATAGTGAAATGTGGGGAAAAAATCAAACAGTTTGATTTGATAGGGTGACTGAACTCTTGTTAGTTGGATTATAATCTTTCTTTTATTTTCATTTCCATGAATGATTTTCATGCAGTTTTTAAAATTGTTTCTTAAAGAATCTAGCTATTGATGATTTGAAAACAAAGTTGTTTGACCTTGGATTCCATTATCCCCTCTGTAATCTAGGGATAATAATAATACACCCTCGGAGGAATTTTGAGACTTAAAATTAGATGATGTTTTTTACCAGAGTTTCAGAAACTGCCCCATATTAGGTAAATGTAAAGTCGCATAAAAAGGTAGTGAAAGGGGTGCCTGCATGACCCAATCAGTTAATTAAGCCTTCGACTCTTGATTTTGGCTCAGGTCGTGATCTCATAATATCTATGCTGACAGCTCAGAGCCTGCTTGGGATTCTCTCTCTCTCTCTCTCTGCCCTCCCCAACTAGCACTCATGCGCACACATGCAAGTGCACACATGTGCTCTCTCTCTCTCTTAAAATAAATAAATAAACTTAAAAAAAAAAAGCTAGTGAGATAAGGGTCCCTGGGTGGCTCAGTCATTAAGTGTCCGACTCTTGATTTCAGGTCAGGTGATGATCTCACAGTTCATGAGTTCGAGCCCAATGTCAGTCTCTGTCCTGACATCTCAGAGCCTGCTTGGGATTCTGTCTCCCTCTCTTTCTGCCCGCCCCCCACACTCGCTCTCTTTCTCTTTCAAAATAAATAAAAATTAACTTTAAAAAAAGCTAGTGAGATAGAGGGTGTTATGCTGAGTGAAATAAGTCAGGCAGAGAAGGACAAATACCATGTTTGCACATATAGGTGGACTAGGAGGAAGTTAATGGAGGACCATGGGGGAGAAGAAGGGGAAAAATAGTTGGGGAGAGGGAGGGAAGCAAACCATGAGAGACTCTTGAATGCTGAGAACAAACTGAGGGCTGATGGGGGTGGGGGAGAGGGGAAAGGGGTGAAGGGCATGGAGGAGGGCACTTGTTGGGATGAGCACTGGGTGTTATATGGAAACCAACTTGACAATAAACTATTTAAGGAAAAAAATACATCTTTTATAAGTAACTTAGAGCTGAATTAAAAATTAGATCTAAATAGGGGCGCCTGGGTGGCTTAGTCGGTTAAGCGTCCGACTTTCGCTTAGGTCATGATCTCGCGGTTCGTGGGTTCGAGCCCCGCGTCGGGCTCTGTGCTGACTGCCAGCTCGGAGCCTGGAGCCTGTTTCATTCTGTGACTCCCTCTCTCTCTGACCCTCCCCTGCTCACGCTGTCTCTCTCTCTCTCTCCTAGAAATAAATAAAACATTAAAATTTTTTTTTAAAAAATTACATCTAAATAAATAAATAAATAATTTTAAAAAGCTAGTGAGGTAGATCAAATCACAAGGATATATGCTTTAAAAATCTTACAATTTTATATCAGTTATAACTCAATAAAACTGAAAAAAGCTAATGGGTTATAAATATGAGAGAATGAAACTAACATTCATTGAACACCTACTACACACCACTGTACTGGGATCTCTACATCCATACACATGTGTACATGTGTGCGCATGCGCGCGCGCGCGCGCGCGCACACACACACACACACACACACACACAATCTCATTTAATCTTAAGTTCCTGCCCCCTATAGGTCCCACCTTTTCCATCAACCTGATCTCCCACCAGGGTTCCCCAGCATGAACACTCCTTAAAGAGGGTACTGCCCACACACACACCACTGCATGAGGGTGTTCATACACTTTGATTCACATTGTCTAATGTAGTAAGTACCTATTGAAGAGCTACCAAGATAAAGGATATAAATGTATAGAAGACTGAGTCTTTTTTTTAAAGAATTACCTATCTCTAAGTTTCTGGCTGGCTCAGTCCATAGAACACATGACTCTTGATCCTAGGGTTACAAGTTCAAACTTTACCCTGGGCAGTAGAGCCTACTTAAAAAAATAAAAATAGAGTCATCAGTCTCATTTGAGAAAAACAGGTAGACTCCAAAAAAACTAGCCACTTAAGGCAGAAAATCTGCCTATAACTTGGAACGTACAATTTATTGTCCAAACAAAATCATTTTTGAAAGTGTGAAGAGGGGCATTGATAATTATGCTGAGATAGTAAGAGTAAAAGCTGGGCAAGCAGGACATATAGATCCCATAAGGAGATTAGATCTATGTAACCCTTTGTCTGCTGAGCACCAAGAGAGACATGTGTTTGCACACCTGGAGCAGGAAGTGGGACCAAGTTAAATCAGTCTGCATGACCGAGGATTTGATGTTCCTCGGGGAAATACCCAGAGCAATGGGAAGAAGTCAGGGGGCTGCTTGCAGGTAGAAAAGCAGCAGAGAGAGAAGGCCCTGTGATAAAGGTAAGCAAGAAGAAGTTTGGGGAATCAAACCAGTTATGGATTTTAAATTGCTTTCTTTGAACCATGGAAACACCTTCCGGGTCCTCCTCTATAAAACCTTCAGTAAAAGCTATGCTGCCCACCACTACTGTTTTGTAAGTAGATTCTTTGCAGGGCGGGGGGAGCGGGGGTGATATTGGAGAGATTCTGAGTTCTGCTTTTGGGTTTATGTGGGACGAAAACAGACATGGCTACCAGAGCTAGAGCACAAGCAAGAGACCATCTGGGTTAA
>NW_027529169.1:1132434-1138976 GCF_008692635.1 Crocuta crocuta | reverse complement strand
GGTTAAAAAAAAAAAAAAAAAAAAAAAGCAAACAAACAAAAAAACCTCTTTTTGAGTATATCCTCTTTGCTAAACACTAGAGGATTTATATGCATTTTTATTCATCTTTAAACAAGTTTCAATCTTTGTGCAACATGAAAGTGTGTGTGGTATAGACCACGAGTCTCCTTGCCTCCGTGACCCCACTGCCTGACTCAAAGGAGCTCATTTGTGTTAAATGGGTAAGGATTTGAAAATAAAAGCTAAAGGAATATTTTAAAAGTTAGAGGATACCAAATTCCTTTGGGTCTAAACTAAAGAGACCTCAGCTCTGGGTAACTTTGTTACGTAATCACATTAGAAGTTTTTCATGGCACTGTTTTCTATTCATGTGCCTCTATGCCCTAGGTGTTCTACATAAAACCACCATCTTATTACCACTTCCACCCACACCAAAACCTGCAGCATATCTCAATGAACAACTCTTCATATCTGTGAAGCTCTGAAGTGTCTGTCTCTGCTTTCTCATTCAATGAATATTTATTAAGCAACTATTATGTTCAAGGAACAATGTCTTTTGACATCCCCCGCAGCCTCCTTAAGACCTAAGGTAAGAAATAAACAAAGGCATTATTATAAATGTACACCCAGACACTGAATAATAACGAGGGAGGGTACATCCAGCTTTTCTTCTGCAACTTGTACTTTCAAAATGATTACATCCTGTACTTCTTGTGTCCCAGCTTTCCCTGTGCCTTTTCAACTTTCATAACTTGGGCTGTCAGTACAATACAAGCCATCTGGAAACAGCATTTAAAAGTCAGTTGATTAAAGTTTAGGAAAACATTGTTGTCCATGGTGTGCTCTCCTTTCAGCCTCTATGGCTAATGAGGAATGACTACAATACCTGAAAAGTAAAACATGTCCTTAGACCAGCAGAACTGAAGAACTTGTCTGCTCTGACAGATTGCACCACTCTTCCCTCCTAAAACTAAATTGCATAGACATAGAAGTTCAGTTTCCAACTCAATAAGGAAGTTCACAAAGTTGGTTCTATGTAGAAAACAGGGCTAGTGTGAGGTGAGGGGGTCTGGGGACACACAGAGGATGGAGCCCTCCTCAGAGAAAACTTAGGAAGGTATGTTGAGGAGAAATCTCAAAAGAGAGGGACCGGTCAAGAGGCAAATACTATAGTAGGTCAGTCAATGTCAGAGCTGACTAGCATCCATTAATTTTTTAATCTGGAGGTTACAGGAGCTGGCAAAGAAAAGAGCTAACTTGCACTAGATTGAGAAGGGCACAAGGCTAAAGAAATGGAAAGGGGGGCAGATATAAACTACATTTTTTTGAATTCAAAGGGAAGAGCAAGACAGGGCAATATCTAGAAAGAGATGCCAGAGTGCAGAGGGAGTCTTTTCAAGACGACAGGTGGAAGCGTGTCTCTAGAGTTGGGGAAAGAGCCTGTGGACAGAAAAGGTTGAGGACCCAGACTAAGGAAGGAGTAACTGTGGGAGTAAGATGCAGGAAGGGACTGGATTCAGATCAGAGGAAGGAACTAGCCTTACAATAAGAGGAAGGAGACTTATTCTATAAAATTACAGGGAAGAAAATTATGTCGGTCAGTGGGAAACACAGGAAATATACAGTTTCCTCATTTAGTACCTTCAATTTTCAGTATAACTAGTAGATTGTGAGGTTGGAGTATGAGAATAATGGTGAATATTTAAATGAATTCCTGGAGGGGGGCCTGGGTGGCTCAGTTGGTTAAGCATCTGACTTCCGTTCAGATCATGATCTCGCGGTTCGTGGGTTCGAGCCCCGTGTTGGGCTCTGTGCTGACTGCCAGCTCAGAGCCTGGAGCCTGTTTCAGATTCTGTGTCTCTCTCTCTCTCTGACCCTCCCCTGCTCACACTGTCTCTACCTCTCTCTCAAAAATAAATAAAACATTTAAAAATAAATAAATAAAGCAAGCACCTTGAGGGGCGCCTGGGTGGCTCAGTGGATAGAATATGTGACTCTTGATCTCGAGATTATGAATTCGAGCCCTATGTTGGGTGTAGAGATTACTTAAAAATAAAATTTTTAAACAGGACACCTGGGTTGAGCATCCGACTTCGGGTCAGGTCATGATCTCACAGCTCCTGAGTTTGAGCCATGTGTCAGACTCTGGGCTGATGGCTCAGAACCTGAAGCCTGCTTCAGATTCCATGTCTCCCTCCTTCTCTGCACCCTCCCCCCAACTCTCTCTCTCTCAAAAATAAATAAATATTTTTAAAAATTTTAATAAAATCTTTTTTAAAAAGTTAGTCATTATTTTATGAAGACTGTACCCAAAAACAAAGATTTAACACCTGCAATTTCAGATGACACATTTACATATCACTTGGTGAAGAATCACTTTGCATTTTGAAAAAATGACAGTTTTGATTCCAAGTTTTCTTGTGCACATGTGATACATAAAGCCAAAGCTGTTGATGTGTCAACTCATTAGCAGAAGAATTTCACAAATGGCTAATAATGCCATTTTATGTCAGTATTATCATGTGATTCAAGTAGAAAATGAATTCATTATAATAATGCTTTGTTTTTTTATCCAATTATTAAAATGAAAGGAAAGTTTTTGAAGTTAATTCTGTCAAAGATGAAAACATGCAACATTGTAAATGCAACTGAAAATTCAACTTAAAAGTTAAACATTGAAGATAAAATTATTATTTTGGCAGTAATCATTGCAAGTACAAAAGTTGATAGAGTCCAGTGTCATAATGAGAGCAATGTTTTCAGTAAGTTAAAAATCTGTGGAGGAGAAATGCACTTGGACTTGGTTGTAGTGCATATATCATTAATCACTGCTTCCAACCAAGCTGTGATCTTCTACCAATCAAAGCAAGTTAAATTTGTCAACTCTTAAAAATATTTTAATTTATATTCAGAGTAACTGAACTACAAACTTGCTGTGGGAAAACCGACATTAAAAGTAAATACTTCAGAGGCTCATTAGATTGAGCATCCAACTCTTTGGTTTTGCCATGTTGGGCTCTGTGATGGCAGCCCAGAGTCTGCTTGGAATTCTCTCTTTCGCCCTCTCTCCGACCCTCCCCTGCTCGCACTGTCTCTGTCTCTCTCAAAATAAATAATGAACTTAAAAAAATTTTTTTTAAGTAAATACTTTGTTCTAATAATTCCACTACTATTTTGCCCAAAGAATACAAAACCACTAATTCAAAAAGATATCTGCACCCCTATGTCTATTATAGCATTATTCACAACAGCCAAATTATGGAAGCAGCCCAAATGGGCATCAATAGATGAATGGATAAAGAAGTGGTGTATATATGTATACAATGGAATGTTACTCAGCCATAAAAAAGAATGAAATCTTGCCATTTGCAACAACATAGATGGAAATAGAGAGTATAATGCTGAGTGAAATAGAGAAAGACAAATACCATATGTTATCACTCATGTGGAATTTAACAAATAAAACAAACAAGGGGTGCCTGGGTGGCTCAGTGTAACCATGCTGATAGTAACCATTTACTATTAGAATTAAAAGATCATTAAAACACAGCATCAGGTCTTTCATTTAGGGAAGGACAAAATTTATCAAATGGCCCACAGGACGTTTACTGGAAAAAAAAAATTTTTTTTTGGTCAAGGACAGTTCTGCATGTAGTATCAGCCTATGAAGTACGTCTTAGAAACAATCCTTTCAATCACAAACTTGCCTTCCTAGGCAATCAGCGAACTGGAGGCTATCCAGAAAAGCTAACAATTAGGTTTCACTCATATGCCAAGGTCAAAGAAATTCCAACATTTGTTGGTATGGGTTAATACTTTTACTGGGTAAAGGCCTTCCCCTACAAGACAGAAAAGGAACAAAAAGTAATAACTCTGCTTTATAAAATAATACCCAGGTTTGGCTTACCTAAAAATTTACAAATAAATAATAATAAATGGCTGCCTTGACTCTTTCTGTAGTAGAACTCCTAGCTCTTGGAAAGGTTTTACACCTCAAAATAAAGCAAACTGTCTGCCTATACTCAGAAAAACTCTAAATAACACCTCACAAGCATTAGATGCTTTAAAAAAATTTATTAAATTAAATTAGGGCCAAACGCTTGGAAATAGAGCCACCATTAATCACTTACTGTTCCTGTCCTCCATCACCTGGGTTATGAGAGATTCCCTGACATATATGTTGTTTACAAAGTCAAGGTCTCTCCTAGATTATTTGACAGGTTTGGAAACTGCAGACATTATCTTAAGATGCCATCTTGTTGGTCAGTATAATCTTTACTTTGTGTTTTTCTCTTTGTGTCTGCTAATGTTTATTCCACCTCATGCCCGCCAGCCTTCCTGGAAAACCATACTGTGGGCCATTCGACCAACCCTTGGGTAGACTCTAACTGCTGTGCCCCAACACCATCCCTTATCAGCTTGAAGAAGCCAGTACGGTCATCGTCCCTGTTCCCTAAACCAGTTACAGGCCCTATTCCAGGCGAGAAATAAATAGGGAAGGGTTAACATTAGGCAGGGAGAGATAAGGGACCTTCAGGGAGGCAGATTGCAACTGCAAGTGGGAGGCTAAATTAGAAGCAGAGGTGGTTCTCCTTTTATAAAATCCTTTATGGGTGCCTTCCCCCAATTATCAAGGGTATAAGAGGTGGGATCTAAATGACAGAGACAATCTAACCCTAAGACAACAGATGCAGGCCCTTGGCTTTACTCTAACCACCTTTCACCTCTGGGTCAGGGAGCAATTACCTGTGAGTCTGACCACAGATGCTCACCCCTTTAAACCAGGAGATGCAATGTGGATAAAAAATTAAAATGCCCAATCTCTAAAACTCCTCTGGAGGGGCCTGTTCACTGTCATTTTGTCCACCCCTACTGCAGTAAGGGTAGCCGAAGTGGGTCCCTGGATTCACTATAGCGAGTGAAGCCAGCATTTCGAAACTGGGAGTGCATTCCTGATCCATCAAAGTCGGGCAAGCTGACCATACGGAAGAAGCAATCTGCACCTCCAGAGGCTTGCAGAGACTGTAGCCCTGCTTGAGTCTCTCCGGAAGCTGACTAATCTACACAAAGCAGAAGCTTGAGGAATCGATGGTCCAATGAAACAGAAGACTGTCCTTATTTTCTATATCTTTCCTTACTGTGATGCACTGTCACGGCTTGTTTCTCACTATTATTGTGATTCTTACTCTACTCTTCACCATAGGATTGTCTGAGGCTGCCCTGGCCAGCTGGAAATGTGGTGAGAGGTTTCTGTTAACACTCACTTTCCTTTTGTGGATAGGATACTTAGCTGGTACCAACATGGGGAAACAATGGCCATAAGAGAGTAAAAAAAATTAGACCCCCACAAACCTTATAGTGAAACAAAATTCCAGGGGTGCCTGGGTGGCTCAGTCAGTTAAGTGTCAGACTTCGGCTCAGGTCATGATCTCACGGTTTGTGGGTTCGAGCCCCGAGTTGGGCTCTGTGCTGACAGCTAACTCAGAGCCTGTTTCAGATTGTGTGTCTCCCTCTCTCTGACCCTCCTCTGCTCATGCTGTCTCTCTATCTTTCTCTGTCTCAGAAATAAATAAAACATTAATTTTTTTTTTAATTCCCTAGTCCTACTATCAGGTTTGGCTACTCAAAAGCTCAATTATTGGAAAAAACTGCCTTGCCTAGTGGGGAAAAAGTTCAGCGTCCTCTCTGTTAAAAACTTAACATGCCTAGATCAAAGGTTTTATAACTCAACTGCCCAAAAAACCCAATGGTGTGGGACCCCAGATCACCTTGAGCCAGATCCCCACCCCTTGTCTAACTTCTCTCATCACAGAGAGACCTGGGACAATGTCAACGCAGCTATCAAATGGCAGGCCCCAGATGGACTATACTAGGACAGCCTATATAAACCTGTAAATCAAGATGATGTTCTTTGACCCTAAATAGAGGAGTCCAAGCATCAAAGGGGGTAAAGCAGTAGGATCCCCTCCCTAAGGAAAGAAAAACACAAAAAACCTCAAGACAACCTGGCTATATGTGTACGTGACAACATCCCTCACAACCTTGTAACATGAGACCACTTAATCAGACTGCACGTTTATGTGTTTCCATATATGGGAGACAAGAAATAGGGGCGCCTAGGTGGCTTAGTCGGTTAAGCGTCCGACTTTCGCTTAGGTCATGATCTCGCGGTTCGTGGGTTCGAGCCCCGCGTCGGGCTCTGTGCTGACTGCCAGCTCAGAGCCTGGAGCCTGTTTCAGTCTGTGACTCCCTCTCTCTCTGACCCTCGTCTGCTCACGCTGTCTCTCTCTCTCTCCTAGAAATAAATTTAAAAAAAAAGAAATAAAAAATATATAAGGGGCGCCTGGGTGGCTTCGTCCGTTAAACGTCCGACTGTCGCTTAGGTCATGACCTCGCGGTTCGTGGGATCGAGCCCCATGTCGGGCTCTGTGCTGACTGCCAGCTCAGAGCCTGGAGCCTGTTTCAGTCTGTGACTCCCTCTCTCTCTGACCCTCCCCTGCTCACGCTCTCTCTCTCCAAGAAATTAAAAATAATAATAATAA
>NW_027529169.1:1065751-1132415 GCF_008692635.1 Crocuta crocuta | reverse complement strand
CCACATGGCATTCGGGGTCAGTTCCTCAGGTACAAACCCAACTGAGTGGTGCTGGCAAGAATAAAGTTGTTTCCTGAAAAGAAGAGCTTGGTGTCACAACTCTGTGCAAGAATCCTGCTACAGGGGCACTTGGGTGGCTCAGTTGGTTGAGTGCCCAACTTCAGCTCAGGTCATGATCTGCGCTTTGTGGGTTCAAGCCCTGCATCAGACTCTGCTGTGCTGACAGCTCAGAGCCTGGAGCCTACTTCAGATTCTGTGTCTCCCTTTGTCTCTGCCCCTCCCCCACTCACGCTGTTTCTCTCTCAAAAATAAATATTAGGAAAAAAAGAATCCTGCTACAAAGGCACAAACTTTCAGTTATAAGATATATACTAGGAATGTAATGTACAACATGATTACTATAGCTAATACTGCTGTATATTATACAGAAGTTATTAAGAAGATCCTAAAAGATTTCATCACAAGGAGACTTTTGTGTGTGTGGATGTGTGAATAATTGTGAATTATTTCTCAACAAAACTGGAAAAAAATAATTTTAAATAGTTTGTGGTTATCTATGATGCAAATATACCTCCCAATTGGTGGCCTGTCTTTTGGCTTATGTAAGGTGTATCTGATATAGAGAAGCCCTCCTTAATTTTATTGTAGTCAGACTTAATACTCCTCCTTTATGATTGTGTTTTTGTGTATCTTGTTTAAAGAGTCTTCCCTATCCTAAAGATATAAATATGCTCTCAATGTTTCATTTTGATAGACTAAAAGTTTTGCTTTTTCACATTTAGGTATTTATTCCTCTGGAACTCATATTTGTGTGTGGTATGGGATAAGTACCTAATTTTATTATTTTTCCATATATAATAAATATTACTTTTTCAAGAAAAAACTGTTGTCTTATGTCTGCTATTGGATTGTTTCCCCATTACCTTGTTATGATACTGTCATGTCGAGTTTCCATTTCTCAGCTCTCCACTCTGCTCTTTACATCTATTTGTCTATCTTTGATTTACATCTAATTGTTCATATGACTAATTTTATAGTAAGTCTACTGCTCAGGGGAGGCAAGTTTCATTCACTTTGTTCTTGAAAATTCTCTGGGTTGTTCTGCCCCCTTGCTCTTACAACTAAAATTTAAAAACAGCTCCTCAATTAGAATAAAATGCTATTGGGATTTTAACTGGATTGGAATCACATTGAATTTATAAATTATTTGGGGGAAATTGATATATTTTTCTGATATTAAGACTCCCTATTAATAAATATTGTATACTTTTACATTACCCAGGCTTTCTTTAATGCCTTGCAATAAAATTTTACAATTTCCTAAGTGAAGGTATTGCACATCTTTTGCTAAGATTACTAGGTACTGAGGGGAGGGGCCAAGATGGTGGAGCATCATGGAAGCTTTTTGCTTCTCTTGTCTCTGAAATGCAGCTAGATCAACACCAAACCATCTTGCACACCTAGAAAACTGATCTGAGGATTAACACAACAATCTGCACAACATGAACCACAGAACTTGGCAGGTATGCAGCACGGAGAGGTGAACTGGGGGATAGAGAAGCCCCAGAGCGTAGGGAGTTTATTTTTGCTTGTGGACAGAGGACAGAGACAGGGGGAGTAGAGGGAAAGCACTCTCCCCCAAAAGCAGCTGGAGAGAAAGAGAGAGCGGAAACATCCATAAGGGACTTAACAAGAAAGGAAGAAAGGAGATGGTTTAAATACCATTAAGACTCTATTAACAGGGGAATGCAGAGTCAAACTCCATAGCTCAATACCTGGCAGAGCTCTGGTGAGAAGGGAGAATCCTCACAGCAGACGGTGAGGTCCAAGGGGTCTTCAGGCCACATGGAGAGAGGTGGTTCCCCCACAGGGAGAACCTTTGGTAGAGGCTGTGCGGCCTCCCCATAGGCAAAGGTCCCTGTGGACCCTGAAGAACAGCCATGTTTGCTGGTGCTGGAACAAAGACATTAAGGGGAGGTAAAGCCTGGCTCCAGATGTGTGTTGTGATTTAGCATAATCCCTGAAACGCCGCTGCTACATGATCACCTGAACTTTTTCTGGGGCGGGCTGGAATCCATCGGGCTGTAGTCTCCGGGCATTGGCAGCAGCACAGTCCCACAAATGTTCCTGGGGGTGGGCTGGCACCTGGCCATTGCTCCGCGAGAGTGACTCTTCCCCAGAGGGTCTGAGCGAGTCAAAGCCGCAGGACCCTCAGAAGTGAGGAGTTTGGAAACAGCCCAATCTGAGCTAAAACTCCAGAGAGAGGTGCTGCCTGGCAGGCTGACGGCTTGGTCTCCTACAGCGTAGAGGCGGGAAGTGGATGGAAGCTGGAGACGAAGGTGTTTGATTGCCAGTTGGCGAGACCACAGAGTTCTGATACTAGAGACTGGGTAGGTGGGTGACACCATTTTCACCTCTCCCATGCATGTGCATATACGCATACACCCGCCCTCAATGATCCACCCCAGTAAGCTAAGCAGCGCCGCCTAGTGGAGAATGGAGCCATTACACTAAGCCCCGCCCAACTGCAGCAACGGTGCTCGAGAGGAACACAAGTCTCTCACTTGGCTTAGTTTACAGACTGTAAAGTGCTTCACAGTTTGACTTCTAGGGGAAAACTTGATGTAATGTCTATCATATTTCATTCTGCTCGATGGTCCATCTATTCCATTTTTTCCCTTTTTCTTTTCTTATTCTTTTTTTTTTTNTACCGACTAAGCCACCCAGGCGCCCCTTCTTTTCTTATTCTTGAATACAAGAAGAGGAAAAATTTATTTTTATTTTCCATCTTAACCAAAAAAGATTTTTTACTGTATTTTTTACTTTTTTGTAAATGTTTTTCTATTCTATTTTACTTTCATCATTTCATTTTATTCTATTTTGTTGTGTTCATATTTTAAATTTTGATATGTTTTCCTTTTCTTTTCTTTCCCTTTTTTCTCTATTCTATCAAACTTCTTTCAATGACCAGACCAAAACACACCTAAGATCTAGCATCCTTTATTTGATTTGTGTTGTTTTTTAATTTTTTAATTTTAATTGTATTATTTCTTTTTCTTCCTCCAAAATGACAAAATGAAGGAATTCACCCCAAAAGAAAGAACAGGAAGAAATGACAGCTAGGAACTTAATCAACACAGATACAACCAAGGTGTCTGAACCAGAATTTAGAATCATGATAATAAGAATACTAGCTGGGGTTTAAAAAAAGCATAGAATCCCTCTGCAAAAATAAAAGAAGTAAAATATAGTCAGAATGAAATTAAAAATAATATAACTGAAATGCAATCTCAAAGGATGCCACCATGGCAAGGTTGGAGGACATAGGGCAATGAATCAGTGATTTAGAGGACACTTATGGAGAATAATGAAGCAGGAAAAAAAAGAGGTAAACCAAGGCAAAAGAGCATGATATAAGAATTAGAGAACTCAGTGATACATGAAAAAGGAATAACATCTAAATCATAGGGGTCCCAGAAAATGAAGAGAGAGAAAAAGGGACAGAAGGCTTATCTGAGCAAATCATAGCAGAAAACTTTCCTAACCTGGGGAAAGACACAGACAACAAAATCCAGAAAGCACAGAGAACTCCCATTCAACTGAACAAAAACCAACCATCAACAAGGCATACCATAGTCAAATTTACAAAATACACAGAAAAGGAAAGAATCATGAAAGCAGCAAGGGAAAAAAGTCCTTAACCTCAAAGGAAGACATCAGGTTCACAGAAGACCTATCCACAGAAACTTGGCAGGCCAGAAACTAGTGGCAGGATATATTCAATGTGCTGAATCAGAAAAATATGCAGCCAAGAATTCTTTATCCAAGAAGGCTGTCATTCCAAATAGAAGGATAGAGGAGCACCTGGGTGGCTCAGTCGGTTAAGCATCTGACTTTGGCTCAGGTCATGATCTCACAGTCCGTGGGTTCAAGCCTCACGTCAGGCTTTATGCTGACAGCTCAGATCCTGGAGCCTGCTTCAGATTCTGTGTCTCCCTCTCTCTCTGCCCTCCCCCACTCGCTCTCTGTCTCTGTCTCTCAAAATAAAATAAAGATATAAAAAAAATTTTTTTTTAAGTTCTAAAAAAAGAATAAAAGGAGAGATAAAAAGTTTCCCAGACAAACAAAAGCTAAAGGAGTTTGTGACCATAAGCCAGCCCTGCAAGAAATTTTAACAGGGACTCTCTTAGGGGAGAAAAGACAAAATAAAACAAGACCAAAAGCAACACAGACTAGAAAGGACCAGAGAACACCACCAGAAACTCCAACTCTACAGGCAACACAATGGCAATAAATTCATATCTTTCAGTACTCACTCTAAATGTCAATGGACTAAATACTCCAATCAAAAGACATAGGGTAACAGATTGGATATGAAAACAAGATCCATCTATATATGCTGTTTTACAAGAGACCTATTTTAGATCTAAAGACACCTTCATATTGAAAGTAAAGAGATGGAAAACCATCTATCATGCTAATGGTCACCAAAAGCAAGCCAGAGTAGCCATACTTATATCAGACAATGTAGATTTTATTTAAAAAAATTTTTTTAATGTTTTTTTATTTATTACTAGGAGAGAGAGAGAGAGACAGAGTGAGTAGGGAGGGTCAGAGAGAGAGGGAGACACAGAATTTGAAACAGGCTCCAGGCTCTGAGCTGGCTGTCAGCACAGAGCCCAACACAGGGCTCGAGCCCACGAACCGTGAGATCATGACCTAAGCGAAAGTCGGACGCTTAACCGACTAAGCCACCCAGGCACCCCCAGATAATGTAGATTTTAAAATAAAGACTGTAACAAGAGATGAAGAAGGGCATTCATTACATCATAATTAAGGGGTCTATCCACCAAGAAGATCTAACAGTTGTAGACATATGTGCCCCAAACGTGTGACACCTAAATATATAAAGCAATTAATCACAAACATACAGAAACTCATTGATAATAATACCATAATAGTAGGGGACTTCAACATCCCGCTTACAGCAATGGACAGATCATCTAAACAGATAATCAACAAGGAAACAATGACCTTGAATGACACACTAGACAGGATGGACTTAACAGATATATTCAGAACATTTCATCCTAAAGCAGCAGAATATACATTCTTCTCAAGTGCACATGGAACATTCTCCAGAATAGATCACACAGTGGAACACAAATCAGCCCTCAATAAGTACAAAAAGATCGAGATCATACCTGCATATTTTCAGACCTCAACACTATGAAACTCAAAATCAACCACAAGAAAAAAATTTGGAAAGACAACAAATACTTAGAGACTAAAGAGCATCCTACTAAAAAATGAATGGGCTAACCAAGAAGTTAAAGAGGAAATTAAAAGTATGTGGAAGCCAATGAAAATGATAACACCATAAGCCCTAAACCTCTGGGATACAGCAAAGGCGGTCATAAGAGGGAAGTATATAGCAATCCAGGCCTTCTTAAAGAAGGAAGAAAGGTCTCAGATACACAACCTAACCTTACACCTTATAGAGCTGTAAAAGGAACAGCAAATAAAACCCAAAACTGATATAAGATGGGAAATAATGAAGATTAGAGAGAATTTTCAATGCTATCTAAACAACAACAACAACAAACAACAACAACAACAAACAGTAGAACACATCACTGAAACCAGAAGCTGGTTCTTTGAAAGAATTAACAAAATTCATAAACCCCTAGCCAGTTTGATAAAAAAGAAAAAGGAAAGGATCCAAATAAATAAAATCAAGAAAGAAAGAGGAGAGATCACAACCAACACTGCAGAAATACATAAGAAAATATTATGAACAATTAAATGCCAATAAATTGGGCAATATGGAAGAAATAGACAAATTCCTAGAAACATATGAACTACTAAAACTGAAACAAGAAAAAACAAAATTTGAACAGACCCATAAACAGTAAAGAAATTGAATTAGAAATCAAAATTCTTCCCAAACCCCCCCCCCAAAACAAAAAACAAAACCAAGAGTCCAGGGCCAGATGGACTTACAGGAGAATTCTACCAAGCATTTAAAGAAGAGTTAACATCTATTCTTTTGAAGCTGTTCCAAAAAAATAGAAATGGAAGGAAAACTTCCAAACCCATCCTATGGAGCCAGTATTATCTTATGATTCCAAAACCAAAGACCCCACTAAAAAGGAGAACTACAGACCAATTTCCCTGACGAACATGGATGCAAAAATCCTCAACAAGATACTAGCCAACCAAATCAAACAATACTTTAAAAGAATCATTTACCACAAACAAGTGGGATTTATATCTGGGATACAGGGCTGGTTCAATATCTGCAAATCAATAAATGTGATACATCACATCAATAAAAGAAAGGACAAGAACCACATGATCCTCTCAAAAGTTGCAGAGAAAGGATTTGACAAAATACAGCATCCTTTCTGATAAAAACCCTCAAAAAAGTAGGGATAGAAGGATCATACTTCAAGATCATAAAAGACATATGTGAAAAGCCCACCAGTATCATCTTCAATGGGGAAAAACTAAAGCTTTCCCCTTAAGGTTAGGAACACGAGAGTAATGTCCACTCTCACCACTTTATTCAACATAGTGGAAATCCTGGCCTCAGCAACCAGACAATACAAAGGAATAAAAGGCATCTAAATCAGTAAGGAGGAGTAAAACTTTTACTCTTCGCAGACGACATGATACTGTATATGGAAAACCCAAAAGATTCCACAAAACCTGCTAGAACTAATCTATGAATTCAGCAAAATCACAGGATATAAAATCAATGCACAGAAATCAGTTGCATTTCTATACACCAGTAATTCCCTGGTGGTCTAGTGGTTAGGATTCAGCGCTCTCTATACACCAGTAATGAAGCAGCAAAAGGAGAAATCAAGGAATTGATCCCATTTATGATTGCACCAAAATCCATAAAATACTTAGCAATAATAAATCTAACCAAAGAGGTGAAAAATCTATACACTGAAAACTTTAGAAAGCTTATGAAAGAAATTGAAAAAGACACAAAAAAATGGAAAAATATTCCATGCTCATGGATTAGAAGAACAAAATATTGTTAAAGTGTCGATACTACCCATATTCCACATATCAATGCAATCTACATATTCAATGCAACGCCTATCAAAATAACACCAGCATTCTTCATAGAACTAGAACAAACAATCCTAAAATTTTGTATGGAATCAGAAATAACCCTGAATAGCCAAAGCAATCCTGAAAAAGAAAACCAAAGCTGGAGGCATCGCAATCCCAGACTTCAAGATGTATTACAAAGCTGTAGTCATCAACACAGTACGGCACTGGCACAAAAACACACTTAGATCAATGGAACAGAGGACCCAGAAATGGACCCACAAACGTATGGCCAACCAATATTTGACAAAGCAGGAAAGAACATCCAATGGAAAAAAGATAGTCTCTTCAGCAAATGGTGTTGGGAAAACTGGACAGTGAAACACAGAAAAATGAACTTGAACCACTTTTTTACACCATACACAAAAATAAACTCAAATGGATGAAAGACCTAAAGGTAAGACAGGAAGTCATAGAAATCCTAGAGTTTCGAGAAAGCAGGCAAAACCTCTTTGACCTTGGCTGCAGCAACTTCTTACTCAACATGTCTCCAGGCACAAGGGAAACAAAAGCAAAAATGAACTATTGTGACCTCATCAAGATAAACAAAACTTCTGCACAGGGAAGGAAACAATCAACCAAACTAAAAGGCAACAAACAGAATGGGAGAAGATATTGGCAAATGACATATCCAGAATCTATAAAGAACTTATCAAACTCAACACCCAGAAAACAAATAATCCAGTGAAAAAATGGGCAAGAGACATGAATAGACACTTCTCCAAAGAAGATATCCAGATGGCTAACAGACACATAAAAAATTCTCAACATCACTCATCATCAGAGAAATGCAAATCAAAACCACAATGAGATGCCACCTCACACCAGTCAGAATGGCTAAAATTAACAATTCAGGCAACAACAGATGCTGATGAAGACACAGAGAAAGAGGATCTCTTTTGCAATACTGATGGGAATGCAAACTGGTGCAGCCATTCAGAAAAACAGTATGGAGGTTCCTCAAAAAATTAAAAATAGAACTACCCTATGATCCAGCAATTGTACTACTAGGTATTTACCCAAGGGATACAGGTGTGCTATTTTGAAGGGTCATGTGCACCCCAATGTTTACAGCACTGTTATCGACAATAGCCAAAGTGTGGAAAGAGCCCAAATGACCATCAAAAGACAAATGGATAAAGAAGGTGTCATACATATACACAATGGAGTATTACTCGGTGATCAAAAAGAATGAAATCTTGCTATTTACAACTACGTGGATGGAACTAGAGGGTATTATGCTAAGCGAAATTAGTCAGAGAAAGAGAGTATCATGACTTCACTCATATGTGGAACTTAAGATACAAAACAGATGAACATAAGGAAAAGGAAGCAAAAATAATATAAAAATAAGGAGGGAGACATAAGACTTTTAAATACAAAGAACAAACTGAGGGTGGTTGGGGGGGTGGGCTAAATAGGTAAGGGGTATTAAGGAAGACACTTGTTGGGATGGACCCTGGGTGTTATACATAGGAGATGAATCACTGGAACCTACTCCTGAAATCGTTATTATCCTATATGCTAACTAATGAATGTAAATTAAAAAAAAATAAATAAAATTTTTAAAAAATACTTACCTGGGTGCTGGGTGGCTCAGTCGGTTAAGCATCCAACTTTGACTCAGGTCATGATCTCACAGTTTGTGGGTTTGAGTCTCACTTCAGGCTCTGTGCTGACAGCTCAGAGCCTGGAGCCTGCTTCAGATTCTGGGTCTCCCTCTCTCTGCCCCTCCCCTGCTAGTACACGCTCTCCCTAAAAATAAATGTTGAAATGTACACTCTCTCTTTAAATAAATGTGAAAAAAAACCCTTACCTGAAATAAATAAATAAATAGATTACTTGGTACCTTATATTTTTTGTTGCTATTTTGACACAAATGATAACATTTTTACAAATTACAGTTCCTATATAATGTCTGAGATTCGCCTCAGTATAAGCTTTGACTTCAGAATCATGTTGTTTTATGTATTCAAAAAATAAAATCAATGTGCATGCAAGGGGAGAAAGGCTAAATTAAATACTAACAAGAAAAAAAATACACGAAACTATATTTCAAATGAATAATAAACACCAAATGGGGAAAAATTAACATTTGGAAGAAGTACTTTGACTACATATGAAACTACAAACTATATAGTTTAAAGACTAACCAACACAAGTAAATATTGAACTCCAACTGGTAGGTATCTGTAATAGTATGGGTATAGGAATTCTAAAACTATGAAACAATGACAAAAATGGTTTATAACTAGCTGAATAAAATAAGAATCCATGAGTCCATTCTTATAATAAATAAAAAATAAAGGAGATGGAAACTTCAACTTGTAAATGTAGATGTAATAAGGGAGTTAAAAATCACCATTCATAAGCATCAAAGAAATAATTGATTTTTAAATGAATCATTAATAATTCTAAAATTAGTAGGTAAAAGTTTGATGAGGAAGAGGACATCTATCTATAATCTCAAAATATCCTCACAAATTATTTATTAATTACAAAAATATTAACTTTATAGTGGAGAAATTTGGCGGTCTCTATTTTAACCAAGTGTTCAAAAAGGACACCATATTATTTAAAAATATAGAGGTTAATACCAGAAGAAATAGCTAAAAGTTGAAAGCATTTGCCTCTGAGGAGCAGCAGTGAAGGGTGGGGAACTGATGTTTTTTATTTTTAAGCTTTTGAGTATTAACTGAACATTTAAGTATGTATGTGTGTTATTTGGATTAAAAAAATTAAAAATCAGGGGCACCTGGGTGGCTTAGTTGGTTAAGCATCCAACTTTGGCTCGGGTCATGATCTCATAGTTTGTGAGTTTGAGTCCCATGTCGGGCTCTCTACTGTCAGCACAAAGCTTGCTTCTGGTCCTCTGTCTCCCTCTCTCTGCCCCTCCCACCTCTTGCTCTCTCTGTCTCTCTCACAATAAATAAATAAACTTAAAAAAAAATTACCATAGTACAGATCAATTTCAAGCAAGGATAAATAGGCCCATGTATTTCTCAATAGTTCTTGAGCAATAGTGTACCATGGCATAGAACAAGTATTCATTTACATAAAGAAATAACATCAAGACAAGTTGAATTGTTTTCAGTTTACTCTGTTTAATAAGGTAAAGAAGAATGATGCATTTTGAAAACATTCTCATCAAAAAATGCTTAAAGTAATAAAAATTCATCAGGATGAATGAATTTCATAAGGATTACTGAGACACTAATTATCAATTTCAGACTTTGTCTTCTTCATTTCAAGAGCCATCAAACCAGTTTTCTTTAGACTGCCTGGGCTGGTTTGGGCCAAGATCTAGTCAATATGTAGTCTGCCAGTGATGTAGGTAAATAAGACAGAGGAATGAAGAAAAACTGAGAATCCCAGCCAGCTGAATATCGAGTACGGGGATGCAGAGATATCAGAGCGTGTTCCATGCAGTCAGTGACCAGGTTCAGGTTTGTGCTACATCTCAACAACCCTTGTTTGACGCCATTGTAATCTGTATCCAAAAAGAGAAACGGTGGTCAACAATCTTCTTCTTTGGATTTTAATGTTAAGCTCCAGTTAGTTATACACTGTCATAGAAGTCTAACTACATTTAATTTCTACAAGGATCAGACTGATCAGGCCTATCCCCGCCCAGTAGCAGCCACAAGCCAAATGTAGCTGCCGAGCTCTTAAAATATAGCTAGTGTGACTAAACACTGAATTTGAAATTTTTAATTAATTTCCATTTTAAAACTCNAGGACAAATATCATATGTTTGCACGTATAGGAGGATTAGGAGGAACTTGACGGAGGCACTTTGGAACAACATAGGTATGTGAATCTACCTTTGCAACTGGAAAAAGTTAACATCTTACTGAGTTATAATTCATAAACCATAAAATTCAGCCACTTAAAGTGTGTAAGTTGAGGGGGGTTCAGTCGGGTAAGTATCAGACTCGGTTTGGGCTCAGGTCATGATCTCATGGTTTGTGAGTTCAATCCCTGCATTGGGCTCTGCACGGTCAGCTTGGGATTCTCTGCCTCCCTCTCTCTCTGCCCCTTCTCTGCTCACTCTCTCTCTCAAAATAAATAAATAAACATTAAAAAAAATAAATAAAGTGTACAAGTCAATGACTTTTAGTATATTCAGAATTGTGCAACCACCCACCCAATCTAAGTTTAAAACATTCTCATCATCTCCAAAAGAAAACTGTACCTATTAGCAGTTACTGTCATTTTCTGCCAACCCAGCCAGTCCTACACAACCACTAATCTACCTGCTGTCTTTAGAGACTGCCTTTTCCTGAACATTTCATATAAATAGAATTATACATTGTGATCTTTGGGGACTGGCTTCTTTTCACTAAGCAAAATGTTTTCAAACTTCATCCATGCTGTAGCACGTATGAGAATTTCATGCTTTTTTATTGCCAAATAATATTCATTATATGACTATATCACCTTTTGTTTACCTATCCATCAGTTGGTGGACATTTAAATGGTTTCCACTTTGGAGATATTATGAATAATGCTGCTGGCAACTATAAATTTTATTAATCTACAGATGAAGGATTTCCTAAGAAAATTTAGCATCTAAATTGAGATATGCTGTAAGTATAAAATACATATTGGGGCACCTGGGTGGCTCAGTCAGTTAAGTGCCCGACTCTTGGTTTCCGCTCAGGTCATGATCTCATGGTTCATGAGTTCAAGCCCCAAGTCAGGCTCTGCTCTGTGCAGGCAGTGCCAAGCCTGCTTTGGATTCTCTCTCGCTCTCTCTCTGCCCCTCCCCGTCTCTCTCTTTCTCTCTCTCTAAGTAAATAAACTTAAAAAAAACATATACCAAGTTTCAAATACTAATAAGAAAATGAATATAAAATACCTTATTAACAATCTTTCATTGATGATAAATAAATGAATGCCAAAATCATAGTATCTTGGATATGCAGGATTAAATAAACTGTGCTATTAAAATTAATTTCATCAGTTTCCTTTTTTTTTACTATGGGAACCAGAAAATTTAAGATTACACATATGGTTCTCATTATATTTCTATTGGATAGCACTGATCTAAATTATTCTGCTCCATGGACTATATGAACAATTTCAACTCCTTTTTATATCATGAAATACATATATCCTTTTATATCCATATGTACTTTATGTATAGTCACTGCAATAAATTGTTTCCCTTTTCATTTCTATTGTCAAATTAAATATATCCACAAGGGGGAACAAATTCCCTAATACACAGTTGAAAACCTTAGGTGGGGATAAGCTTACAACTGTAGCTGGCCCCCTGGCATGTTAGGAACTGTGGTTCCCTAGTTTTCTATGAGTTCTGAGAGGCTCAGGCACTGTTTTGTGCAGCTTTTTCTTGATCCAATCCTCCTCCACTCTGTTAATGGTCACCTTCTTAGGCCTGATGCACCCAGAAGATAGTGCTGTAGGTTGGGAGTCCTCTGTCTGTACTTCTGTCTGCCTTTTCTTTGGACTACAATATCACTCAAAGCCAGTGACAGGGCTGCTGCTACCCACCGATCGCAGGGTCCTTTGGAAAATGGAAAGGAGAGCTGGTCCCTTGGGCCTTGGCAAGCTCCTGACTTCTTTGTATGAAGAAAAAGCATTGTTTTCCCCAGGAAGGTGGAACCCCATATTGATGTGCATGACTTACTTCTACTAAGCAGACCGCCTTGCCTTAAACCCCAACTCCCTCTTCTTCCAGGTCCTGAGGATGACATTCTTACAAGAAATTGAACCATCTCACTCCCATGAAGCTCCTAAGGCCTGCACATGAGTTCTAGTCCCTGGGCACAGCCAATACGGCACTGCACAGCTGGTCCTCACCCACTTCCCTCTACCCACACACGCTCACCCTCCTCCCACAGTAAGACATGGAGTTGTAGCTGGACCCTTTGTTACCGAAAGGACTGTATTTCAGTTGTGCAGGCCTCCCACACCAGCCTCACCAAACTACAGAGGGGCACCCCCTTCTCGAGACCCAGAGTTTCCATGCCTCTAACCATGTAATACCTCCCTAGTGCTCAGGTGGCCAGGCTTGGCCAAGGCGGCGCAGGCCTTGCTCCTAAGCTTTCTATGTAACCTCTTCCTCAGCCATGACAGCCATCACCAAGCCAACCATGAGGGCCCTGGGACCTTCTCAAATGCCAGGAAGGCTTTGTTTCCTTAAACAGTTCACAGTTCTCAGTTCTCAGAGCTTGCCAATCATTCCCCACCAACCCTCTTTTCCCTTTCTCATGCAAGGTTATCCATTATTCTATGAAAAGAAAAGCTCACGGGCATCAAAAAACTTCTGTCCATAGGCCTCCTTAATATGCGTAGGGACTTCTTCCCAGGCTTGCTTTATTCTTCCTAAGGACGACTGCAGATCTGACATGCCAGTTCTGAAATAGCCAGGTTCAATCACACTGATTTTGACCCCAAAATGTTGAAGCTCACGCCTGAAAATAAAAACCCTCAAGTTAACTCTTTTGATTGAGAGACAGCACGGTTCAATGATCTCAGGGAGGAAACAAAACAAAACAGGTTATAAAAACAACTCTCCTGAATATTTTAAAGGATAAAGAAATGGAGAGGAAAAAACCAAAATTTTAAATATCCTGAGATCCAAAAATTAGGACATGATTATATAAACTACCATAACCATTCAATTCTACCACCCCTCTTTTCACAATTAAGTCTCTACCATGTGTTAGGCAGTAAAGCCATGCAGAATACAAGGAATAATTTAAAAAATTAGCATTTTTACAGCAGCTATTGTGTAGTTTACACGCACAATCTCAGAAAATCAAGACTCAGTTGCTTGCCTCAAAAAGCTCACAGTAGGTAAGTCTAACGAGTACGCAAATAATTATAACACAACTCAAAAGAACTGTAAAGGAGAGATATTCAAGGGGCTCCATAAGCAGAGAGGAGGTGGCAGATAGATTTTTTTTTTAATGTTTTTTATTTACTTCTGAGAGAGAGAGACAGCGTGAGCAGGGGAGGGTCAGAGAGAGAGGGAGACACAGAATCTGAAACAGGCTCCAGGCTCTGAGCTGTCAGCACAGAGCCCAACGCGAGGCTCGAACCCACTAACCGTGAGATCATGACCTGAGCCAAAGCCAGACGCTCAACTGACTGATCCACCCAGGCGCTCTCAGATAAATATTCTGAGGGAGTCAGGGAAGGCTTCAATGAGGAAGAATGTTTCAGTTGAGCCTTGAAGGATAAAGAGGAGATTCCCAAGTTAAGAAAGGGGAAGAGTGGAGTAGCAGGTAGTAGGAATTGTACTCACAAAAGCACAGGCCTCTGAAAAATGACCATGTGTTCAAAGACTCCAAGATATCATTAATAGAATATGATATGAGCATTAAAATTGCAAGTCATTAGGGGCGCCTGGGGGGCTCAGTCGGTTAAGCAGCCGACTTCAGTTCAGGTCATGATCTGGCAGTCTATGAGTTCGAGCCCCACGTCAGGCTCTGTGCTGGCCACTCAGAGCCTGGAGCCTGCTTCCAATTCTGTGTCTCCCTCTCTGCCCCTCCCCTGCTTGCTCTCTCTCTCTCTCTCTCAAAAATAATAAACATTAAAAAAATAAAGAAATAAAATAAAATTGCAAGCCATTGGTCATTCCAGAATATTCAGGTTAGTTCAACAAACAGTTCCAAAACACTGCTCAGGGGCTGAGTATATAGCAGGCACTGTGCTAAGCGTCGCCTTCACCAGGAGAAGTAGGATGGCACTGTGCACCACAGGAGAGGGATACTCTAGATGTTCAGCAGACAATGATAAGGGGTGTTCCCTAATCTAGAGGTTCAAGTAACCTCGCTGGAGAAGATGAAGCCCAAGCTATGTCAAGGAGAAATCTCTGAAATAATGATCCATAAGAAGGTAGAACACAAAGCATCATGACCCTCTAAAGCAGAGAGTGCTTCTCAAAACGTGGACCCCAGATAAATGGCAACATTAGCATTTTGGAAGCCTGTTAGAAATGTAAATTATTGGGCTCCAGTCCAGATCTATTAGGTCAGAAACTCTGGGGGTGAGGCCCAATAGTGTGTTTGAATAAGCCGTCAGGGTGGCTCTGAGGCATCCTAAAAGTTAAAAACCACTATTCTAATGGAAGAGCCTCCCTTATCAAAGCAAAATCTAAAACCTTCCAGTGAGAAAGATTCTCCAGGCACCTGTGTGTGCCAGGGAAGAGGGAGAGCTATGTAAGCCACCCTAAAACTTCCCCTTGCAGCTCCCTCACTGTGATTCCCATCACAAAAACATCTGCATTCCTTTTAAAACTCCAATTCATATGTGGGACAAAACTTCCTTTCCCTGTTCAGCCTTAGCACAATTAAGGCATGCTGGAATTTTCTAAAGGAATTCGTGATCTGAATACTGGATGGACAGATCTTTGTTCTTGGTCTGGAAATGAGTCAAGGGGTTTGAGGGACCAGTGGTGAGTGGTGGTAAATCAGTAGGCAGTAGCCTCATGGAGGTAAACAGAATGTCAATTAGACTAGAAGCCAGGCAAGGCGCCTGTCACATGGTAACAACTCAGGTAACTTCCTCAGTTATTTCCCTATTCCCTTCCTAGGCAGATAATACAATACGCATATTATAAGAGATATCTACCAATCATGGCATGTGGTAGACTGAATAACGGCCCCCAAAGGTATCAGGTCCTAATTCCTGGAATCTATAAATGTTAGCCTCGGCGGCAAAGACTTTGTGGTTGTGATTAAGTTAAGGATCTTGAGTACGGAGATTATGCTGGATAATTTGGGTGTGCACTACGTGCAATCACAATTATCCTTATAAGAGAGACAGAAGCAGATTTGAAGGCCAACAGAGAAATAGAAAGTAACAAGACCATGGGAGGCAGAGAATACAGTGATGCAGTCACAAGCCAAGAATGCTGATAGCCAGCAGAAGTGGAAGAGGCAAGGCACAGATTCTACCCTAGAGCCTTCAGAAGGAGTCTGGCCCTGTCAACAACTTGATTTTGGCCCAGTAATACTGATTTCAGATTTTGGCTTACAGAACTGTGAGGGAATAAATATGTGTTGTTTTCAGACACTGTAAATTACAGCAGTCATGGGGTGCCCGGCTGGCTCACTCAGTAGAGTGTGCAACTCTTGATCTTGGGGTTGTGAGTCTGAGCCCTATGATGGGTGTGGAGATTACTTAAAAAAATAGAATTCTGGGGCACCTGGGAGGCTCAGTCGGTTAAGCATCTGACTTTCGCTTGGGTCATGATCTCGTGGTCCATGAGTTTGAGTCCCACATCAGGCTCTGTGTTGACAGCTCAGAGCCTGGAGCCTTCTTCAGATTCCGTGTCTCCCTCTCTTTGCCCCTCCCCTGCTTGCACTATCTCTTTGTCTCAAATGAACATTAAAAACACCAGAATTCCAAAAAAAAGATTCACAGCAGCCATAGAAAGCTAATACATGGTGTCTAAAATATTCACAGCTCGGGGCACCTGAGTGGCTCAGTCGGTTAAGCATCTGACTTCGGCCTAGGTCATGATCTCGCCAGTCCCAAGTTCAAAGCCTTGAAACTGCTTCAGATTCTGTGTCTCCCTCTCTCTCTCTCTGCTCCTCCCCTACTCACACTCTTGTCTCTTGTCTCTTTCTCTCAAAAATAAACAGATATTTAAAAAAATAAAATAAAACAAAATGTTCACAGCTCATTTCAACATGTGAAACTGTCATAAAGTCAGTCCCTGCCAAAGGGGCAGGTGTGTAGCAATATATTTTTTTAATTATTTATTTTGAGAGAGAGAGCGAGCAGGGGAGGGACAGAGAGAGAGGAAGAGAGAGAATCCCAAGCCCTATGTGGGGCTTGATTCCATGAACTGTGAGATCAAGACCGGAGCCAAGATCAAGAGCGGGATGCTTAACCAACTGAGCCACCCAGGCATCCCTGTGCAGAAGTATTTTGTGCCACGTGAGTCTGTCATGTCCACAGTTGACTGGACCAGGGAGGGTACTTCATGGGAGGAGAGCCCCCTTAGGACTGGAGAGTGGCTCTGCCTGATACTACCTATGTTATGACCATGGCAAATTACTAACCTCTGTGCCTCAGCTTCCTCACACATACAGTAAGGATAAAAATAATACCTTCTCCATTGGAATTCTATGAAGATTAAATGACTTATTAGATGTAAAGTACTTACAACAGTGCCTGACACATAAAAAGTGCATGAAAATGTCACGTCACCTGGCACACACACAGAAAATGAATACAGCTAATAGAGTCCTCTCTCTTAGGAACTAAAATGTAAAGGGAAGTATAAAAAGAAGGAAGCAGCCAATAGAGAGGGACATGAAGCTGAAACAATGCATGAAAAAGAGACAGGTGGAAGAAGCAGGGCCATTAGGGGTAGTGGCAAACTGAAGTTCTAAGAAAAGAAGATCTTAGATAAAGAAAAGATATACAGAGTAAAGCAGATGAGCACCCAGAGAAAAAGAGGGTCACCGTGGAGAAACAAGGACAGGCTCTTTGAGGGGGAAAGAAGACAGTTATCTTCTCTTCAAAAATGAAATTTTATCAAAGAAAAATCTCGAGAATTAAAATATGATGTAGTGGCAGGACACAAAGACCCAAGGTCAAAACACAGTTCAGCCAAGTGCTGGCTATGGCAGGTGAACTCTAGGAAAGAGACTTAAATCTGAGCCTCAGCTTCCTATATAAAACAGATTAGTAATAGTATCTACAAATCAAGATTTTTGGAGTAATGAAATAAGATAATGTAGTTAAAAGCAATTAGCACAATGCCTAAGACATATTTAAGGTGTTTAACGGTTGCTTTTGTTTTACCTCAGGAAGAAAGAAGGGAAGGAAGGAAAGGAGGGAGGGAGCGATGGTGGGAGGAAGAAAAAAAAAAAGAGAACATTACCTCAGAATATCTGAAAAGGCTTCCACACCATACTTGGAGCTACAGTAGACTCCTCCAAAGAAAGCAACTCTTCCCAGAATGCTGGAAACATTAACAATCCTCCCCTGTGCCTTCCTCACCAAGGGAAGCATGCTCAAGGTCACCTCGATCAAACCAATGAGGTTCACTTTGAAGACATCCACATAGCTCTCTATCTTCAGCCACTCAGTGCAGCAAAGTGGGTGAAAAATGCCTGCATTGTTGACCAGGCCCCAGAGTCCTAAAACAAAGTCAAAGCAGGAATTCAGTTTCTGACAAAATTAACAGAACTATTTACCTTGATCCTCCTGCTGACAACAACTAAAAATGTTATATAAAAATATATTTTTTAGGGGCGCCTGGGTGGCTCAGTCAATTGAGCGTCCGACTTCAGCTCAGGTTATGATCTCACGGTCTGTGGGTTCGATCCCCACGTCGGGTTCTGTGCTGACAGCTCGGAGCCCGAAGCCTGCTTCTGATTCTGTGTCTCCCTCTCTCTCTGCCCCCACCCCTGCTCATTCTTTCTCTCTCTCTTTAAATAAAAAAAGGAATAGAGCCATTAAGCCACAGAAAGGCAAGTAGGAAGCGTAAGTGCATATTATTAAATGCAAGGGCCAGTTTAAAAGGCTATATGACATTATGATTCCCACTACATGACATTCAGGAAAAAGGAAAACTATAGAGACAGGAAAATGAGTAACTGCCAGGATTTGCAGGGAGCGAGGGAGGGGATGGCAACTAGGTGGAGCACAGAGGATTTTTAGGACAGCAAAACTATTCTATATCATACTATATGGCGGATACATGTTATTTGACATTTAGCAAAACTCACAGAACTCTACAACACAAAGTGGAGCCTAAGGTAAACTATGGCCTTTAGTTAATAATAACATATCAATATTGGCTCATCAAATGTAATAAATGCACTGCACCAAGGCAAAATTTTAATAATAGAGAATTTAATAATAAAGAAAATTCTAAGGGGGGGGTCGTATATGGGAACTCTGTACTTTCTGTTCAATATTTCCATAAGCCTACAACTGCTATAAGAAATACAGTCTATTAATTAGAAAAAAATAAAATAATTTTTTTAAAAAGGCCAAAGGTTGACTTAAAGGAATGATAATATTTTCAAAAATTTTTTAACTTTATTTATTTATGAGAGAGAGAGACAGCATGAGTGGGGGAGGGGCGGAGAGAGACACACACAGAGAACCTGAAGCAGACTCCTGAAAGTGGACAGGTGACAGCTCAGAGCCTGACATGGGGCTCGAACTCACAAACTGTGAGATCATGACCTGAGCCAAAGTCGGATGCTTAGCCAACTGAGCCACCCAGGGGCCCCAGGAATGATTATATTTTAAATGGTAGCCAAGGAGAGAAGAATCAATTTCTTAAGAACACCTTGAAAATTCTTCAAACGTAAAGAACTGTGGTTTTAAATATTCCCTCAGCAAGGTGAGATAATAGCTTCAAATCTACTGGGTTCATTTGTCAAGGTAAACATTGTTAAGGAAATGAAACACCACACAAGACCACGACTGTCCTTCAAATGAAAAAGCCAGCCTTTTAAATTCTGCTTTTGAGATTTTATATAGAGAGAGAAACTTCAACATCTTAATGCCTAAGTAAATGAAAGGAGAAAATACTTCTTCATACCTCTGTCTCCTACACGTTCCTTCACCCACTGAGTGGCCGCAGAGATGCTCTCTGTCTTGGTGACGTCCAGGATCACCGTCTCCAGCCTGTCTGACGTCTGGTCTCTCAGCTGTTCTGCCCCCTTCTCCGTCAGGCACGCGGCCAGCACCCTCAAGCCTCGCAGGTCCAGCTGCCTGGCCAGCAGGTTCCCGAAGCCCGAGTCACAGCCCGTAATGAAGACGTACTTGTCTCGGAGGTTGCTCACCACCTGCCTCTCCCGGTACCAGCGCAAGAGGTAGTACAGGCCCACGAGAGCCGCCAGGTACAGCCACATGGTGAGAGGATCTCCTTCCTCTTCAAAAGAAAGAGAAGAGCTTTCATTTTATTCTGATATGCTTTGTGCCAGGCATTGCCCCAGGTGCTGGGGACTCCATATTCAGTAATACCCAAGAAATCACAGTCTAGAGAGGAGATTGGAAGGAACTAAACAAGTGAAATGTAGACAGGGGGTGAGGGGGAGGTGCCATACACAGTCTAATGAGGCTGCAAAGGACATTACCCACTGCCTACAAAGTTAGAAATGGCTTCACAGATGCAGTGATTTTGTAACTACTGCCATAGGATAGCTAAGAGTTCAAAAAGTACATATAGAGGGGGGCGCCTGGGTGGCTTAGTCGGTTAAGCGTTCGACTTTCGCTTAGGTCATGATCTCGCGGTTCGTGGGTTCGAGCCCCGCGTCGGGCTCTGTGCTGACTGCCAGCTCGGAGCCTGGAGCCTGTTTCAGTCTGTGACTCCCTCTCTCTCTGACCCTCCCCTGCTCACGCTGTCTCTCTCTCTCTCCTAGAAATAAATAAAAAAAAATATATATTAAAAAAAAGTACATATAGAGGAAAGAACATTCCAGGCAGCAACAGTGTGTACATAAACCAAGTGGTGAACAGCATAACGTCTTACTACCTACAAGCAATTCAGCACCATGCAATATAGAGCATACAGAGGTAGCGAAGGCTCAGACCATGAGGTTCCTGTGGGCCACACTAAGGAATCTGGACATTGTCTTGTAGGCAACCACAGTGTGCTATTATTGGAAGGTATTAAACAGAGGAGTGGGGTGCCTGGGTGGCTCAGTCAGTTGAGCATCCAACTTCGGCTCAGGTCATGATCTCACTGCTCGTGGGTTCTAGTCCCGCATTGGGCTCTGTGCTAACAGCTCAGAGCCTGGAGCCTGATTTGGATTCTGTGTCTCCACCTCTTTCTGCCCCTCCCATTCTCATGCTCTGTCTCTCCCTGTTTCTCAATAATAAATAAATGTTAACAAAAAAAAATCAAAAAATAAATAAAGGAGTAAGATTAGCAGATTTAGCTTTAGAGAGATCTGTCTCACAATGGGAGTGGAAGGTATATTTAACTGGGCTGTGATGAATGCAAAGAGATCAGTTAAGAGACCCAACAGAGCAACCAAAGTACTTTGTAAAGAAAGATCAATCAGATGCACTGTTGAAATGATTATGCCTACATTTCTTCATGTAGTTCTAGAGAAACAGCCACCATTTTGGGGCAATTTAGTGTCAGGTGAACTAACATATGATTCATAAAGACATAAAACACCATCAAAGATGGGTGTGAGTCCCCTAGGACATCATAAGTCCTGCACCCCAATGCCTGCATGAGGTTGAGTCTATGTAATTCAAACTCCTTAGCTTGGCATTCAGATCTTCCCAGTGCTCTGGCCCTTGACTTACTCCTTAAGCTTCTTTTTTACCACATCTCTCTTATACCCTACTCTTTAGTCATAACAAGCAGCTTTCAGTACCCCACACATTACAGGCCTTTCAAGCCACAGTACACAATTCTCTCAACAATTCCTTCCTTCCCAGACATCATCCACTTGGCAAATAACACGTATCTGTTAATAATCAGCTTAATCATCATTTTCTTTTTTTTTTTTAATATTTTTATTTATTTCTAGGAGAGAGAGAGAGAGACAGCGTGAGCAGGGGAGGGTCAGAGAGAGAGGGAGATACAGACTCCGAAATAGGCTCCAGGCTCTGAGCTGGCAGTCAGCACAGAGCCCGACGCGGGGCTCGAACCCACGAACCGCAAGATCATGACCTAAGCGAAAGTCGGATGCTTAACCAACTACCCCAGGCGCCCCTGAATCATCATTTTCATTCAACAACCATAGATAACATCTACTATGAGTCAAACACAATGTTAGGCACTGATATACAACCATAGACACAACAAGGTTCTATTCTTTATTGAATTCACCATCTAGGTATGAAGGCCAACAAGAAAACAAAGCAATGGAATAGAAGTAAGGACAAGAGGGGCGCCTAGGTGGCTCAGTCGGTTAAGCGTCCAACTTCGGCTCAAGTCATGATCTCAACGGTTTGTGGGTTCGAGCCCTGTGTTGAGCTCTGTGCTGGCGGCTAGCTCAGAGCCTGAAGCCTGCTTCGGATTCTGTGTCTCCCTCTCTCTCTGACCCTCCTCTGCTCACGCTGTCTCTCTCTCTGTCTCTCTCTCTCTCTCTCTCAGAAATAAATAAAACATTAAAAAAAAATTAGAAGTAAGGACAAGATGCTGTTGGAGCATTCTGGGGAGACCTGAGAAGGTTTCTAGAGACAATAAAATAGAATTTGAGACCTAAAGGATAATACAATAATAATAGCTAACAACAATAATAGCATAACACTCGCTGTGTATCAGACCCTTTTCGAAGCATTTCACGTACATTAACTCTATTCTCACAACAGCACTGTAAGGCAGGCCTTGTCATATTCCTGTGTTAGGTTCAAATGCCAAAACAGAATTAGATGTGCAAGTGATTCACTGGAAAAAATGTCATTAGAAGGATAAAGGGGAGAATGCAGGAGTAGATGATAATGCAGGTCTGATGCCTCCAAAAGAACAGAGAAGGAAGTAGGATTTGAGAGGAAGCACCTTAAACTGCAGAACAGCCCTGAGAAAGTCTCAACCAGGCCAGTGGGGGTTGGTCCTTGAGTAAATACTGCCCAGGAGAAGAATCCCACACTGGGCAGTACTGGCTGGTCTCCAGTAATGCTGCCATGCTCAGTCACCTAGCTGGCAGTGCCCAGAAGTGTGCCTCATAGCAGATCTAAAGGCAACAGCTGGAGGCTATCAGTTAACTGCACTCCTCAAAGCACATTCTCTTGAAAAGACATTTGAGCAACACACTTCCATGACTGCCACATTATTTTATAGATGAGCACTGAGAGATTAGATATAGCTCTGAGCAAAGTGGGGGAAGAGTGGTTCCAGGCAGAAGACTTTCCTGATCCCTCTTAATCTGACCCCTGGTCTGACAAAATAGACCACTCCCTCCCTGGCATCCCCACCACAGCCTGCACTTGAGTGTGTCGTGATGCCCACTAACTTGTCGCACTGCTTCTCCCCACTTGTAAACTATAAAGCCCTTGAGAGCCTAGGCTGTGTATTCATCTGCATCTGGCACAGTGAATGGTATATAATTGGTGCGACATTGTTAGATAAATAAATGAAATGAAGGGCGCCTGGGTGGCTTAGTCGGTTAAGCGTCCAACTTTCGCTTAGGTCATGATCTCATGGTTCGTGGGTTCGAGTCCCGCATCGGGCTCTGTGCTGACTGCCAGCTCAAGAGCCTGGAGCCTGTTTCAGAGTTTGTGACTCCCTCTCTCTCTGACCCTCCCCTGCTCACACTGTCTCTCTCTCTCTCCTAGAAATAAATAAAACATTAAAAAAAATTTTAAATTAAAAATAAATAAATAAATAAATAAATGAAATGAAAATATCCTGAGGGAGGGGGAGGAACCAATGGAGAAAAAAATAACAGGAAGAATGAGTCAGAGAAGTAGGAGCAAGAAAGNACTTTCGCCTAGGTCATGATCTCGCGGTTCGTGGGTTCGAGCCCCGCGTCGGGCTCTGTGCTGACTGCCAGCTCAGAACCTGGAGCCTGTTTCAGAGTTTGTGACTCCCTCTCTCTCTGACCCTCCCCTGCTCACACTGTCTCTCTCTCTCTCCTAGAAATAAATAAAACATTAAAAAAAATTTTAAATTAAAAATAAATAAATAAATAAATAAATGAAATGAAAATATCCTGAGGGAGGGGGAGGAACCAATGGAGAAAAAAATAACAGGAAGAATGAGTCAGAGAAGTAGGAGCAAGAAAGCCAAAGGAAGCCAAGGGAAGAGGGGCTTAATGCAGATCAACTCTGCCACGTGGAGGTCCACTAAATAAGGCTCATAAGGAGTTAACAGTAAAGAAGGCAGCCTGAAGTGGACTGATGGACAGACAGGAGAGCAGAAAGTAGAGCCAAAGGGATTCTTTTCAAAAGAGTCTGAGAACAGAAGGCAGTAGCTACAGGGGAATGAAGGATTGTGATACTGTGATTTATAATGAGAAATATATATACAGGGGGTGCCTGGGTGGCTCAGTCGTTAAGCGTCTGACTTCAGCTCAGGTCATGGTCTCGCAGTTCATGAGTTCAAGCCCCATGTGGGGCTCTGTGCTGACAGCTCGGAGACTGGAGCCTGCTTCAGATTCTGCATCTCACAGACTTCGAGATCATGACCTGATGCTTAACTGACTGAGCCACCCAGGCACCCCAGTGTGCTCTTAATCCCCTTCACCTACTTCACTCATCCCCTCACCCATCTCCCCTCTGATAACCATCAGTATGTTCTTTATAGTTAAGTGTTTCTGTGAGTTCTGTGAGGTGCTCTAGCAAATTAATACCACCCCGAAAGGGGGTCACTGGAACTTTTATGTGTAGCCAGTCAGTCAGAAGCACTGGTGATAATCTGGGCTGGCAACTGGCACCTGAAGTGGGGGTTGGGTAGCAGTCTTACAGGACTGAACTTTTAATTTTTTAAGATTTGTTTTGTTTTTTTGTTTTTTTTTTATTTATTTCTGAGGGAGAGAGAGACAGCGTGAGCAGGGGAGGGTCAGAGAGAGAGGGAGATTACAGAATGTGAAGCAGGCTCCAGACTCTGAGCTAGCTGTCAGCACAGAGCCCGACACAGGACTCAAACCCACAAATCATGAGATCATGACTTGAGCCAAAGTCGGACCCTTAACCGACTGAGCCATCCAAGTGCCCTTTTTTTTTTTTTTAATGCTTATTTATTTTTAAGAAAGAGAGAGAGAGAGAGAGCAAGGGAGGAGAAGAGAGAAAGGGACAGAGGATCTGAAGCAGGCTGTGCACTGACAGCAGAAAGCCCGCAATGCAGGGCTCGAACCCACGAAGCATAAGATCATGACCTGAGCTGAAGTCAGACTCTTAACCACTTAACTGACCAAGCCACACAGGCGCCCCCAGGGCTGAACTTTTAACCTGTGGCATCTAATGCTGTCCCCTCACAGAGAGTGTCAGAACTGAGTTGAATTGGAGGACATTCAGCTGGTGTCACAGAGAATTGCTTGCTGGCAGGGAGACACCCTCACCCCCAACCATCAACACATTGTAATTGGGTCCAGAACCACCAAGGAAATAGGGGAGTAAAACTGAAGGAGCCAGTGAGAGAGAGAAAATAACTGACAGAGATATTTAATGCTCCCTCCTTCTTCCCATCTCTTTTCCTCCTCTCCCTTCATCTCCCCATTCTCTCTCCCACCCCAAGGTTTCAGTCTTTCTCCAATCTGAGAGTTTTGTGTTCCATAGCCAGCTGCTTCTGTTCTGCCCAACTGGCATTCTCTGGTGCACTGGAGTAACAGGACTTCCTCCTGCCTGTTTATTGACGAAGAGAGTAATTTTCTGATGCGAATCAAAGATGAAAATCCATTTCCCCCCTTAGAGAGAAGCTCAGGCCACACAGCCTCCCTGGGGATCACTATTCAACAATGGCATACCCAGCAGCAAGAAGACTGCACTGGTAGAAGAAACTTGCCCGGCCAAACAGAATCTCCAAACATGGGCCAAACCAGAACACAAATCAAATATCTAAAGATGCCTTGACTACTTCAAATATCAAACCCAAAGTGGCCTGCTTGTTTTTACAACCATTCATCTGCAAAAGCTGTGGGATCACTTATGTTTCTGCCTTTGACCCAGGAGATTTATATATTTTTATTGCTCTTTCTTGATTTATCAATTCTAGATGGTTTCAATTGACTTCCTGTAACAAGAACTTAGATTTCTCTTTCCTTCTCATCCACATGGTGCTGCTGCCTTAATTTTCTTTAAGGAGTTTAGAAGTTGAACTCAGAAAACACCTACATAAATTAAGACCTACTGTGTACTGCAGGACTGTCAGTCTCCCCTCGCCCCCAACTTTGTCTTCATTGTTTGAAGATGCTCGCCCATGAAGAACCTGAAAGTTGAAACAGCTCTCTCTGACTACAGACCCCTCATAACTTTAGGGCTTTTCTCCTCCTTCCCTCTCTCCTCTCTGTCTCTTTCCTCCCACTATGTCCTCCCTTTCGTCAGTCTATTATTACAGTCCTCTTATGGCTTCATTTACCTCCTTATACAATCTAGGTCCCACAGCCAGCCACTTGTGCGGTGTTTTCCTGGCACATCCAAAGCCTTTTCCATCCACATTCCCTAGATCCAAGTGGCACCAGAGAAAGATCAGAAAACAACAGGTTATCTCTACAACAAATCAATGATATCCCATCTCGGTTGGACTTTCACTGATACAAGATAAACCTTCTGCCTCTATCTGGCCCCTCTCCTGTTTTCTGAATAACACTTGTTCTAAATCTTTCCTAACCTTTTCGATTTCCCAACCTCATGATCATCAGGCTCTCCCTCCACAGATCAGCTCACATCTTGCCTCCCTGCCAAAGTCAGATCAGCTCAACTTCATCCTTCTCCCTTCCAAACCAATGGCCTGCACAATCTAATTCATACCCACATTTTGCCTCTCATTTCAGGGTATGCAGTATTCACTGAGGACATCTCTGCTCTAAATGTCTCTGTATTGTCTGTCTTCTGGGCTGCTTCTTTTGTCTTTCCTCCTCCGTACTACCCTCCCACCCCATAAATAACCATCCTCTCTTACCCTATATGGTCAAAATACTCAAAGAGCGTATGCATGGGGTCTTGATTGTCTCATGGCCCATGCATTCCCCAACTCCTTGTACTCTATCCTTTTTTTTTTTAATATTTTTATTTATTTCTAGGAGAGAGACAGCGTGAGCAGGGGAGGTCAGAGAGAGAGGGAGATACAGACTCTGAAATAGGCTCCAGGCTCTGAGCTGGCAGTCAGCACAGAGCCCGATGCGGGGCTTGAACCCACGAACCGCGAGATCATGACCTAAGCGAAAGTCGGACGCTTAACCGACTAAGCCACCAAGGTGCCCCCCTTGTACTCTATCTTCCATTCCCACCACTCCTTGGAAACTCAGAGCTCACCAAGAACCTAGCAGCCAATTCCCAAAGCCTTTTATCTCTTTTCCTTCTCAGATTATCACTGCAATAGCTAGCACTTTCTTTTTTCAAGTGATTTTATCTGATTCTCAGATTCCAACTGGGTCTTGGGTGAAAGAAGTGATTGCTTTCAGATCATGCCATGCCTTTGCTGGAGTCTATCCATGACTCCCATCACCCACAGGTAAAGTCAAAACTTGTCGGCTTGGCACATAATGATAATAATAGTGAATAGTCATTTAGAACTTAGCTTGTGCTAGGCACTGTTCAAAGCAACACACACACATATGTGACCCTCACATAAAAACCTTATGAGGTCTGTTCAATCATTGTGCCCATTTTTCAGATGTGGAAACTGAGGCACAGATTAAGGCAAAAATTAAGTGAATTGTCTGAAGTCAAACAGAGACAGGATCAAATTACTACACCATACTCTCTCTCCCCTAAAACACTTTCCATGGTCTGGCTCTGGCCTACTTTTCGCACATAAGCTCCCTCTTCTCACAGTCAGAAGCCATCACCTGCTCCATCTTGACTACCCAATTCTGAAACATATTCCACCCTTGACTTCCGAGATACTCTATTCTCCTGGTTCTTCTGCTTCCATCACAGCACCCCTTCCCTTCCTCCTCCTCTGCTCCTCCTCTCCCTCCTTACACCCTAAATGCAAAGATTCCCCAATGTTCTGTCCCAGAATCTTTCCCTGCCTGCTCCTCACTCCCTTCTTGGCAATCTCATTCCCTCTTAATCTTCAATCTCACCTCCACACAGGTACCCAGATCTATATGCCCAACCTGACCATTTTCTGAGGCTCTGTCCTGTATTTCTAATTTCCTTAAATACCCTCCAGCCAGATGTTTAGCCAGATACTCAATATATCCAAGACAGAAATCATCTTCTCTCCTAAAAATGCTTCTTCTCCTCTAGAATTCCCAATTTCTATTTGTATTCCATCCAAACCAAAGAGCTTGTTGCTCTCCATTTTTTTTGTGCTCTGCTCTTTCCACTCCCTTTTCCATAAATGTCCTTGTTGCTCACCTCTGCATGTCAAATAGTACCTTGTCCTGCAAGGCTCAGCATTTCATACTTCCTCCATACAAAGCTTTCTCTGAATCGTCAACCAGCAGATAGATCTGCTCTCCCATAACAACCTATACATGCCTCTCCCATGTAACTCAGCTCTCCACCTGGATGGGTACACCTGTCAACAGTTCTGTGAATGATTCATCTTTATAACTGACACACAACCTACACCAAGGCTTTAGTCCAGTATATAACTGAACTGAATAAACAATTACCACCTCTGGAAGAGCCTGTTTGTTTTTAACACAATCAAAACACAATGCCACTGCACCCAACTGATTGACTACAATTATATGTCACTGTTGTGTTCCCTGCATTATTTTTATTTTCCTTGAAAGTAGTAATTATAATACTTATAGCACGTGTTTCTACAGGCCTTTTCCTTCTCTTTAGGTATTTTTTATTTTTAATTTTTTAAAATTTATGTTTGAGAGAGAAAGAGAGAGTGGGGGAAGGGGCTGAGAGAGAGGGAGACACAGAGTATGAAGCAGGCTCCAGGCTCTGAGCTGTCAGCACAGAGCCCAACACGGGGCTCGAACTGGTGAACCTCGAGACCAGTAGATATTTAGAAAGTATCTAATTTCATAAACACACATAGAAGCGAGTGTAAGCCAAGACAGCACTACTCAACCTGACCACTCTGCCTGGCACTTGGCTGCAAAGCCTTGCCCAGTCTTTGGCTCCTCTATCTTCCTCACTTTTCACACTCAGTCACTTTCCAAACCCTACAGATTTGGCGGGGGGGGGGACAATTTTATACCTTTAGTTGACAATCAGTAATTAGTTCTCATCCACATTAACTGTAGGTTTTTGAAAGTGGTGACAGGTACCTAGGTAACCAATGTATAGAGCTTGTTTGGTGAATCTTCATCCCCATTATGTTTTCTGGACAACCGCACATGGATATGGTATGGAACATTCCTTATTCTTTTGGCCCAGACAGCTTTGTTGATCCTGGTGTCAACGCACCTAACTGGAGCTCCCATCTCCTTCATGGCAAATTTCCAGATCTCTTTGAGTGCGCAAGGGGCACACTTCTTGAAACCCATTCAGTGGATAAGCTTGTGAATGTGGATGGTATGCTCTCTGGTCACTGCCTCCTTGATGACAGAACGGCCCTCCTTCTTCTCACCACCCATCTTTGTGGGAGCTGTTCTGCCGGGCCTTGGTTGGAAAGGAAACCAAACCCTACAAATTCTTTAAGACTATTTCCCATTCCTCTGACCTTCCTTACACTCTACCTTGGATTTTACCTTCACTCTTCTCACCTGGCCGAAAGCCTCCTCCTAATTTGTCTCCTACCTTCCAATTCATTCTACACACCACTCTTGGGTTAACTTTTCTCAGGCCAAGCCTTAGTCATGTCATTCCCCTTCAGCAGTCCCCAAGGGCCCACCAGACAAAGTATAAACCCCTCACAGATACTTTTAGGTCCTGCATCTAAAATCCAACTCACAAATGCCAGTTTGCAGTTGTTAAATAGAAAACTACAAGTCCAAAATGGAGTCACTTACATTAATGCCCCATATCAGTAAACCAAAACTTAATACTTTACCTGCAGTTTCAACTCCCCCACCCCCACCTACCCCCCAACGAACGTAATCTTTAACCAGCCAAACTGAATATCTTGGAAGTAATCCCCTGATAGACCCATTCCTCCTCAGAAGGGCAACCTTGCCTAGACAATACATTCCTTTTTAATAAATTTATTTATTTAATAATGTAATAATAACATAATAAATTTCTCTTCATGCAATGCCCTCTCTCTGCCTTGTAAAACCTTTCCTTTACTAAAGCTCAGTGAAGCTCCCCTCTACTTGCTAGATGGGATGCCAGTTATTTAAGGGTAGAAACCTTAGGAGAAAAATCTGAATGTAAAAAAAAAGGAAAAGTTGTAGAACTTTTTCTACAAGGAAGTGAGAAGGAAAGCTGAGCAAGATAAAAGGGGCCAGCCAGATGTCGGAGGCCAGATATTCCCCTTGCATGCTTTTGGCTTCTGTAATCTTGCTTGCCTTCTGCATCTACCAACTGCCCTCGTAGCACAACTGATAAGTGCCCCCTCCCCTTTCTTCTTTTTTTTTTTCCCTCTCAAGCCCCTGCAATCTCACCCATAAAAAGAGGCCTACGCCAAGGTGCCAAGACTCGGGGCTCAGCCTTTGGAGGTGACTCCACTGGGCTGGCACAGGTGTAAAATAAACAGTCTTTCCTGATTCTGCAAGTGTGTGTCGCTCCTCTCTTCCTGGGCATTGAGTATTTGCAGTAAGAGAAGTTGTAAAAGGTTTGTGGAAAAGGAATCTTTGACAAGGAAGTTTAATGTGTGGTCAAGCTGGCTAAGATAAAAGAATTTATTTAAGACTGAGGGTTTTTTGGGTGCTTTTAAAATTTTTTTAAATGTTTATTTATTTTTGAGAGAGAGAGAGACAGAGTACGAGCTGGGGAGGCTGCAGTGAGAGAGGGAGACACAGAATCTGAAACTGGCTCCAGGCTCTGAGCTGTTAGCACAGAGCCTGAGGCGGGGCTTGAACCCACAGACCGCGAGATCATGACCTGAGCCAAAGGCAGCCGCTTAACTGACTGAGCCACCCAGGTGCCCCAAGACTGAGTTTCAGGGGCGCCTGGGTGGCTTAGTTGGTTGGGCGTCCGACTTTCGCTTAGGTCATGATCTCGCGGTTTGTGGGTTCGAGCCCCGCGTCGGGCTCTGTGCTGACTGCCAGCTCAGAGCCTGGAGCCTGTTTCAGTCTGTGACTCCCTCTCTCTCTGACCCTCCCTGCTCACGCTGTCTCTCTCTCTCTCTCCTAGAAATAAATAAAACATTTTTTAAAAATTTAAAAAAAAACCTGAGTTTTAATATCAAGAGAATACTGGTGCAAAATTAGGATTTGGTTTTCCTCTGTTTAAAGGATGGTTTTCTTAGATTATTGGTCTGTTCTTAATAAAACATTCTAAAAAAGGTTTTTCTTTACTTTAATGTAATTTGCCTAGAGAAACAGGCTTCTATGATTTATCTTTATCAGGTCTTTCATTAGGCAGAAGAAAAACAACAGAGGTTTTTTTGTTTTGTTTTTTGTTTTAATTTTTTTAAATTTTTTAATGTTTTATTTATTTCTAGGAGCAGGGGAGGGTCAGAGAGAGAGGGAGACACAGAATTGGAAACAGGCTCCAGGCTCTGAGCTGGCTGTCAGCACAGAGCCCAAAGCAGGGCTCGAACCCACGAACTGTGAGATCATGACCTAAGCGAAGGTCGGACGCTTAACCGACTAAGCCACCCAGGCTCCCCTAACAATGGAGTTTTTTAAATATTAAAAAAGCTAAGGCTTTTTACAGCTATTTAACTTTCTGCATTTGTCCACAAAGTCCTAATGTCACTTCGGTTAAATGGATAGCTCTGTATTGCTTCACGGTGACCTATGATCCTATTTGACCAAGTGTTTTAAAGTCTTTCTGATATCTTTTGACAAACTTTCCAAAAATCAAATTCTAGGGGCACCTGAGTGGCTCAGTCGGTTAAGCGTCCGACTTCGGCTCAGGTCATGATCTCACGGTTTGTGGGTTCGGGCCCCATGTCAGGCTCTGTGCTGACAGCTAACTCAGAGCCTGTTTCAGATTCTGTGTCTCCCTCTCTCCCTGACCCTCCCCTTCTCATGCTGTCTCTCTCTCAGAAATAAATAAAACATTAAAAAAAAATCAAATTCTAAAGAAATCTTTTGACCACAAACTTTCAAGTTTTCCTGAGGGTCCCAAGAACATTTTAAAAGATTTGTTCTCCTCATAAAAGAGAAACATGAAACTAATTAGGTTTATTTGGTACGTTAGACTTCACAGGAAGCACTGTAAAATAAGTGATGCTAAACCTTCTTTGATTATATTTATGTAGATACACCTTATGTCAAAAAGTGTTCCACAAATTATATGAAACCTAGAAATCTGATATGTCCTAGGATATGCTATCACTTGTAATTCTAGTTATTATCTTGAAGTGTTGTGTCACCGAAATAACCAAATTTCCTTGTCAATCACATTGTAATGAACTCTAATCAGACCTTTAACCATGACCTTTTTAAGCCATTTACACACGGTTACTGTTTTACTCAGCGGTTTTTACAAAAGCTTCCCGCAAATGTGTTTTACCTTCAGAAAAGGTCATGAAAAGGAATCTAACAAGTACTCTAGAATATAGATTTCTGATAACTTTTAGATCAAACAACTGAATTGGGTAAGAATTTCCAAAACTAGTGGAAAAACTTTATCCAAACAGAACAGGAAATAATAACACAGGACTAAATGAACTGAGGAAGATGATTATAATTTTTTTTTTGAAGAGACTATTTTTTTTTTTACAAATAGTTTATTGTCAAATTAGTTTCCACATAACACTCAGTGCTCATCCCCACAAGTGTCCTCCTCCATGCCCATCCCCCCTCCCCCCCCACATCCATCAGTCCTCAGTTTTTGTCAGCATTCAAGAGTCTCTCATGGTTTGCCTCTCTCCCTTTCCCCCACCATTTCCGCCCTTCTTCTCCCCCTTGTTCCTCCGTCAAGTTCCTCCTAATCCTCCTATACGTGCAAACATATGATATTTGTCCTTCTCTGCCTGACTTATTTCGCTCAGCATAACACCCTCAAGGTCCATCCATATTGGTACACATGGCCAGATTTCATTGTTTCTCATTGCCATGTAGTATCCCATGGTATAGATAAACCACAGAAGATGATTATAATTTTTATGACTCTTGTTTAAAACAGGGGCCCCTGGGTGGCTCAGTCAGTTGAACATCCAACTTTGGCTCAGGTCATGATATTGTAGTTCGTGAGTTCACGCCCCACGTCTCACTCTGTGCTGACAGCTCAGAGTCTGGATCCTGTTTCATATTCTGTGTCTCCCTCTCTCTCTACCCCTTCCTGCTTATTCTCTCTCTCTTTCAAAAATAATAAAATAAAATAAAATAATAGAATAAAATAAATTAAATATCACTAGTTCTCTAAAATTTTGCTTTTTAAGGGGCACCTGGTCACCTGAGTGGCTCAGTCAGTTAAGCATTCAACTTCGGCTCAAGTTATGATCTCACAAATCATGGGTTCAAGTCCCACATCGGGCTCTGTGCTGACAGCTCAGAGCCTGGAGTCTGCTTCAGATTCTCTGTCTCCTTCTCTCTCTCCCCTCTTCTGCACTCGCACTACGTCTCTCTCTCTCCAAAACAAATAAACATTATTTTTTTGGTTTAAGGGGACCTGGGTGTCAGTAAGTTGAGCATCCAACTCTTTTTTTTTTTATTTTTTTTAATGTTTTATTTATTTCTAGCAGAGAGAGAGAGACAGCATGAGCAGGGGAGGGTCAGAGAGAGAGAGAGAGAGAGAGTCACAGACTCTGAAACAGGCTCAAGGCTCTGAGCTGGCAGTCAGCACAGAGTCCGATGCAGGGCTCCAACCCACGAACCGCGAGATCATGAACTGAGCGAAAGTCGGACGCTTAACCGACTAAGCCATCCGGGCGCCCCTTGAACATCCAACTCTTGATTTCAGCTCAGGTCTCAGATTGTGATCTCAGGTTGTGACTTGGAGCCCTGCATCCAGGCTCTACATTGGCAACATGGAGCCTGCTTAGGATTTTCTCTCTCTCTGTCCCTTGCCTGCTAGTGCTCGCTCTCTCTCAAAATAAATAAATAAATATTTTAAAATGTGTTTTAAATTTTGCTTTTTTATATTTCATATTTAAACTACCAACAATTTGGTAATATATAACTTTGTGAACAAAGATTAAACATTTACCCTCTCTCCCTACCCTATCCCTCTATAGTTCAAAAACTCTTGAATATTCTTTTCATGACAAAATAACTCACTATTTACATAAATTCAGTAAGAATCTGTTCTCCTTTTAGCGGGACATAGTTAGAAACATTGGAATGTCGTATTTTAAAGAGATGAGCATGGACTCAGAAATGACTAGACAGTTTTATGGAACAAAGGGTGACTTTACAGAGTCAATAAAGGCCCTTGAACAAAAATCAACGTGGTACCTTGCTTACAAGTTTCCAGCAAAGCAGTTTTACAAAGAGCCTATATGGTCAATCACTATTCATTCTTGCTGCACTTACATACATAATCAGGTAAAGTTTAGTGCAAACAAATTAGTTTTACTATTTAAAAAAATGAGGGGAGGAGTGCCTGGGTAGCTCAGTCGGTTGAGCATCCGACTTCAGTTCAGGTCATGATCTCGCAGTTCGTGGGTTCGAGCCCCGCATCCGGCTCTGTGCTGACAGCTCGGAGTCTGGAGCCTGTTTCAGATTCTGTCTCTCTCTCTCTCTATGCCCCTCCCCTGCTCATGCTCTGTCTCTCTTTGTCTTAGAAATAAGTAAACAAACAAAAAAATTTTTTTAATAATTAAAAAACGAGGAGAGTTTTGAAGAGAGGAAATTATGCTTACATCTTTGTCTATACTAGATTCTAATCTGGTTAATTGTCTTTGAGGTTCTGTTATATACCTGTAAATTGGACTGGATCCTAAATTCCTCTAGTCTCCTCAAAAATCTGACTACAACTCTCCAAATTAATGTTTCCAATTTTCTCCCACCCTCTGGCAGAGAAAAGGTAAGAGAAAAGACTGCCGCTGAACCTCCTTAGAAGTGACTACATCAGGTCCTCTTCACTACCCAGATGGGAGCCAAACTTCAGGGAGTTAAACGTCGGACATCTATCTCATAGCTGAAGAAGGTCCTACCTAACATCTGGTCCTACACAAGCACTGGAGACTTCCAAATCTAGGAAGAGAAGTCACTAGGAAGAGAAGTAGCTGACATCAAGGTAGACTGCTTCCTCCCAAGTGTTGGATCAAGACTTCATACTTTAAATACGAAACCCTTTCCTCTTCCCTTTCTTTCCTCTACTCTGGCACTGGCCTGGAAAGACAACACCAGCAGCCACATCTCCGGGGCCATGACTAAGAGTGGAAACCTTTGCCTTTCAGATTACTGGATTTGTCATAAAAATCTCCTAACAGTGCCACCTCAGTGGAATTGGTTTGTGCCTTGTCAGGGTTTGCCTTTGTCTGTGGTGATTATCATTATCCATGGGCCTACAAATGCCTAGATAGCTGGCATACAGCTTGGCATTGCCTCTTTGGTTAACTGTGTCCCTAATTTTTCACAAGTGAAATAAGACATCTCATTGGTCAGTTTCCTTGGACTGACATCAAATTAGAAAAAACCTACCAGGAGGCATTCATGTCTCAGGACTCACTTCTTTGGGCAGGGCCATACTTCCCTGTTCAGGGAATGTATGTAATTTACATTTAAATGTAAATGGGAATATGATTAGAAACGTCTCCCTAACTCTTGAAGATATTGCAGAATTTTGCTAAAACAACAGCTGCCCAACAAGGATCCTTAGACTCTCTGGTCAAAGTTGTTTCTCATAATAGGATAGCCCTTGATTATCTGTTAGGTGAACAAGGTGTCTCTGCTGTGGCCAACACCAGCTGCTGTACCTGGATTAACACTTCCAGGAAGGTTAAAACTCAGTTACCTAAGATCACTGAATAAGCCACTTGGCTTAAAAAGGTGCCTCCTTCCATAGGGTCTTTGTTTGATTTGTATGATTTTGATTGGTTTGGGTCTTGGGACCAGGCTTCAAAGTACACTTCAAACACTGGGAATCATAAAAATCATAATAATCTCCCTGGTGTGTTGTATTCTCTCAAAAGTTTTAAATGCATGTTCACAGCCACTAACCACCAACCAAATGATATCCTTAAGACTGGAACATCAGAGGGGCGCCTGGGTGGCTTAGTCGGTTAAGCGTCCGACTTTCACTTAGGTCATGATCTCACAGTTCGTGGGTTCGAGCCCCGCGTCGGGCTCTGTGCTGACTGCCAGCTCAGAGCCTGGAGCCTGTTTCAGTCTGTGACTCCCTCTCTCTCTGACCCTCCCCTGCTCACGCTGTCTCTCTCTCTCTCTCCTAGAAATAAATGAAACATTAAAAAAAAAAAAAAGACTGGAACATCAGAGGGGCGCCTGGGTGGCTCAGTCAGTTAAGCGTCTGACTTCAGCTCAGGTAGTGATCTCATGACTTGTGAGTTTGAGCCCCACGACGGGCTCTGTGCTGACAGCTCAGACCCTGGAGCCTGTTTCAGATTCTGTGTCTCCCTCTCCCTCTGCCCTTCCCCTGCTCGCACTCTGTCTCTCTCTCTTTCAAATAAATAAACATTTAAAAAATATTTTAAAAAAGACTGGAACATCAGAAAAAGAAGAAAGAGGATGGCTGACTCAAAAATTGTTAAACTGAAGTTGTAACCCATGGACATCTCAGATTGGGCAAAATGTCATGACCTGTTATAATAAACAAAGGATCAACAAAAGCTGTTTTAAAGAGAAAATGGGGGCACCTGGATGGCTCAGCTGGTTAGGCATCCCACTCTTGATTTCAGCTTAAGTCATGATCTCATGGTTTGTGAGTTTGAGCCCATAGGGCTCTGCAAGGACAGCTCGGAACTTGCTTGAGATTCTCTCCTCTCTTTCTCTCTATGTGCTTATGTGTGCATACATGGTCTGCTCTCTCTCAAAATAAATAAACATTAACAAAAAAAAAAAAGAAAAGAAAACCACAGAGACACCTAGGTGGCTCAGGGGGGCAATCAACTCTTGATCTCAGCTCAGGTCTTGATTACAGGGTCATGAGTTCAAGCCCCACATTGTTCCTGAGTTCAAGTACCATGCTCAGCATGGACCCTAATAGGTAGGTAGGAAGAAGAAAGAAAAGAAAAGAAAAGAAAAGAAAAGAAAAGAAAAGGAAGAAAAGAAAGGAAAGAAAGAAAAGAAAGAAAAGAAAGAAAGAAAGAAAGAAAACCATAGGCCCAAAATGGCATCACTTAGGTCAAGTCCCCAAACCAGAACTTAAAGCCTTAATTTAACAGCAATTTCAACCTCCCCAAGAAATATAGGCTTAGCTAGTGGTTCAGGAATTCTCTAGTCAGCACCTATGAGTCTACCACATGGGTCTTCTTTATCCCCCAAAGGAAAATGGGGTAATTTGCATGGTAAGGCCCCTTATCCTTCCCCCTAATGAAAAGCAACCTTGCCTAGAACAATCCTTTTCTTTTGCTATAACTTTCTTACTCCACTCTTCTTCCTATAAAAATCTACCATTTTGTACAACTCCTCAGAGCTCCCCTCTTCTTGCTAGATGGGATGAGGCCAGATTCATTAATCATTTAATAAAGCCAATTAGATTTTCAAATTTGCTGGGTTGAATTTTGTGGTTTTTAAATTTTTTTCTTTTTCTTTATGTTTTCTTTATGTTTGAGAGAGACAGACAGAGGACGAGTGAGGGGGTGGGGAGCTGAGAGAGAGGAGATACAGAATCTGTAGGAGGCTCCAGGCTCTGTGCTGACAGCTCAGAATGTGGGGCTTGAACTCACAAACAGTGAGATCATTACCTGAGTTGCAGTCGGACATTAAACCAACTGAGCCACCCAGGCACCCCTGAATTTTGTTTTCTAACTGCTGTGAAAACTACAGGATGGTAGCTGATAGTGGTGTTAATGCCTTAAATTTTTATCATATCTCAAAACAAACTGCTTTTACCATATGTCTCTCTTAAACTGAGAGTCTGATCAAGAATTTTATTTTAAAAAGAAAAACCACAGGCCCCAAATGGAGTCATTTATGTTAAGGCCCCATGTCAGTAAACCAAGATTTAATACCTAAGCCAACTACAGTTTCAACCTCCCCAGGAATGTAACCTTTAACCAGTCAAAATCGAATTTCCTGGTCAACATTAGGAGATAACCCCCATAGACCCTTTCTCCCTTAGGAGGGCACTCCTGCCTAAATAATACATTCCTTGCTAATAAATTTTTTTATGTCCTCTCACTGCCTTTAAAAATCTTTCCTTTTGCAAGGAAACAGCTCAGTACAGCTCCCCTCTACTTGCTAAACGGGATACTACCCAATTCATCAATCATTTACTAAACTCAATTCAATCCTCAAATTTACTCATCTGAATTTTGTTTTTTAACACAATCAAGTTAGAAAACTTACTGTTTCTCAAACCTACCAGTGTGTTTCTGCCGCTGGGGTATTCTCTTGCTATTTCCTCTACTTGATCATTGAAACAGACATTTATTAAATACCAACTCTGTGCCAAGCCCTGGGTGAGCACTGAGGATACACAGATGAGTAGAAGAGTGTCGATCCTTAAGAAGCTCACAGAACTATGGGGCGCCTGGGTGGCTCAGTTGGTTAAGTGACCAACTTAGGGTCAGGTCATGATCTCATGGTTNAAAAAAAAAAAAAAAAGAAGAAGAAGCTCACAGAACTAGTAGGGGATGTAGAAATAGAAACAAACTATTTTTTAAAAATAAACTTGAGATTGTCTTCAAGTCAATACATGATTTTTTTAAATGTTTATTCATTTTTGAGAGAGAGCATGTGCGTGTGTGAGAGAGAGAGAGAGAATAAATGGGAGAGGGGCCGAGAGGGGGAAGAGAGAATCTGAAGCAGGCTCTGCATTGACAGCAGTGAGCACGATGCAGGGCTCAAATTCACGAATCATGAGATCATGACCTGAGCCAAAGTCAAATGCTCAACCAACTGAGCCACCCAGGTGCCCCAAAATAGAAACAAATCGTTAAGAAAATGTGGAGAAGACAACAAGAGAAAGCATCTATTTTTGCCAAAGGAGGAAGGGAAGACATATTGTTAGAGGTGAAGAAGGTCAGCACATGAAGCAGTAGGACAAGAAGTATATCCCAGGCAGCAGGAACAAGATGTGAGAAGGCAAAGAGGTTTCTAAGGCTAGAAGCCATAGAATAGCAAGAGACAATGCTGGAAAAAATAGTAGAGACTTGATGAGGAAAGCTGTTGGATGGCATGCTAAACAATATAGTTTATGTCCTACATTTTCTCATCCATGCATTCAATAAACATTTATTGAGCACCCACTATGTGCCAGGCACTGCATTAGGTGCTCACCCTTCATTCACTGCTGATGAAAATGTAAAATGGTGCAGTTGCTTTGGAACCTGAAAACATTATACTCAGTTAAAGAAATCAGCAACATCATTGTACAACATAATTCAATTTGCATGAAATTTCCAGAATAGGCAAATCTTTAGAGACAAAGAGTAGGGGAGTAGTTGTTGCCTAGGGATGTGTTGAAGGAGTTGGGAGGAAATGGGGGCGGGGGGTATGTGAATGCTAAAGAGTAAGGGAATTCTTTTTAGGCTAACAAAAGCATTCTAAAATTGATTTTGGTGATGATCACACAACTCTGTGAATATATTAAGAGCAACTGAATTGTATACTTTAAATGTGTGGATTGTATAAGTGAATTATACCTCAATAAAGCTTTTAAATAAGTAAAACAGGGAAGCCTGGGTGGCTCAACTGGCTAAGTGTCTGTTGATTTTAGCTCAGGTCATGATCTGACAGTGGTGAGATGGGGCCCCATGTTGGGCTCCACACTCAGCATGGACCCTGCTTGGGTTCTCTCTCTCCCTCTGCTCCTCCCCTGCTTGTGTGTGTGTGTGCTCTCTATAAACAAACAAACACACAAACAAACAAATAATAGACATAATAAAGGGTATCAAGAGTGCTGGAGAAAGGACAGTTTGTAGCAGTAAATAAATACAATTGTCAGAGTAGGCATGGAGATAGGCCTCATGGAGAAAGCAACATCTGAACAAAGATATGCAGACTAAAGAGTTGGCCATGCAGTGGGTAGGAGGAAGAAGGGAGGAATTAGAAATATACAAGAGGCAGATGCCCTAGGACCTAGTGATTAGATAAGAGAGTCCTAGGATGATTTCCAGTTTGAAATCCCTGGAATGCAGGGATGGTTCAACATATATAGAAAATCCTAGACTCCACCAAAAAAACTGTTAGAACTAATAGATAAATTCAGTAAAATCTCAGGATAAAAAAAATCAACATATAAAAATCAGTTGCATTTCAATTCACTAATAAAGAACTACCTGAAAAAGAATAAAGAAAACAAACTCATTTCACAATATCATCAAAAACAATAAAATACTTAGGGATAAATTTAACCAAAGAAGTAAAAGATATGTACAATGTACACATGAAAACTATTAGACTTTGATGAAAGAAATAGAATACACAAATAAATGGACAGACATTCCACGTTCATAGGTCAGAAGAATTAATATTGTTGTAGCACCTATGCCTGGCTTAATCAGAAGACTAGGTAACTCCTGCTCTGGCGGTCATGAGTCTGGGCCCCACATTGGGTGTAGAGATTACTTAAATCAATAAATTTAAATATAAATAAATATATTTATTATATATNATCAAAAGCAAAAACTAAATAAATAAATAAATAAATAAATAAATAAATAAATAAAATGCAATCCCTATCAAAATTCCAATGGCATTTTCACAGAAGTAGAAAAAACAATCATAAAATCCTTAGGGAAGCACAAGAGACCCTAAATAGCCAATGTGATTCTGAGAAAGAAGAACAAAGCTGGAGGCATCACACTTCCTGATCTCAAACTATCCTACAAAGCTATAGTAATCAAAGAGGCATGTTATTGGCATAAAAACAGACATATAGACCAATGGAACAGAATTAAGAGCCCAGAAACAAACTCACATACATACTGTCAACATATATATAGGAGCCAAAAAGACAAGAAATAACAAATGTTGACAAGGATGGAGAACAACCTGAAGGAGGCTGGGAGAAAAGGAAATGTCTTCTCTGGGAGAAGTCTCAGGTTGATAAGCAATACTGAGGGCTGCATACTGCTAAGTAAGTGTTTTCACTGAGCTACCTCCTTGGGCTGGAGATGACTGAGTCCAAACATGGCTCTGCAGGTGTTTCTCTTGAGCCTTTTTTTTTACATTTATTTATTTTTGAGGGATAGAGAGAGACAGAGCGTGAACAGGGAAGGGGCAGAGAGAGAAAGAGACACAGAATCTGAAGCAGGCTCCAGGCTCTAAGCTAGCAGTCAGCACAGAGCCTGACATGGGGCTCAAACCCATGAACCGTGAGATCATGACCTAAGCCAAAGTTGGACGCTCAACAGACTGAGCCACCCAGGTGCCCCGAGCCTTTTCTTTACCAACAATGCAGCCACTAGCCCATCCTATCCTGGAGACTTGGTCCTGAGATTATCTACATGAACTATATAGAGGTCATCTGGCCACTTCCCAGCCTGAGATTTCCTTCCTCCTCTCCCAATTTAGAGTGAGCTCTTCTCCAAGGGAAGGTTATTTATATTTGTGAAGGGGGCAATGTAAGTATGAGGAAAAAAGGAGAAACTAGGGGAAGAAGCAGCAAAGGTATAAGGAGGGTGTGGGGAAGCAGGCCATGTCCAGGGTTTCCAGGAAGAAGCAGAGATGCTTTAATCTCTGCCTAAGTACCCACTAGGGTACTTAGTTCCTCCTTTGTTCCTCCTTCCCCATTATCAGTCTCCAGATTCCATCCCCCAGCCCAGGTCTTAGTGACAAGGCCCCAAAGAGAAAGGAGGAGGGTTTGGAGCCCCATGAATTGACCTCTCTGGTTGCCTTGGGATCTGGAACAAATATAGGGTCCCTAACTACTGGCATGGATATTAGAAATGTAAATATCAACTACTGCCCCTGTTTGGTTTCTCTACAACCCGGAAACCCAAAAGCAACCAGCCATGATACTCTGTCATCTATCCCTCAATAGAGCAAACATAAAAACCTGACACAGGTGTGAAAAGGAGGGAAGATTAGCAATCCTCAGTGTTAGGCTCTCTGCTAAACTGGGCTTCCCTAGCCAGCCACTATACTTGTTGGGTACCAAAGACTCTCAGATCCAAATCTGGAGATGTTGCAGGCTTCCATGATTTTCCTCTTTAGCAACAGTGCAGAATGTATTCCATTTGTCAGAACACTAGTTGATATCAATGAAACTACCTGGCTAATTCCTGGCATACTTTTCCTTTTCTTCCTTTCCAAGAATCTCTCTGCATGAGTTCCCCTACCCCAGCCCTAATTTTGTGGACACTATAAAATCACGGATTCTGAGGCCAGATTACCTGGGTTCAAATCCAGTTTTATTATTTACTTGTTGCGTGGCCTGGGGTTAATGAATTAACCCCTCTGTACCTGCCTACTCATCCTCAAAATGTGAAAAGGATAGTTCAGTGGTTTGTTGAGAGTTAAATGCGTTAACACAAAAAAACCCACTATATAATTGTTAGATATTATTAGTACTACTTTGGTTGCTGCTGTTTTATCAGCGCCATTCAAGGCCTTTCTCTATGAGCCCTACCTTTTCCTCCAGGCTTCAACAGAAGACGGTTTTACCATGAGAACTCAAACTATCTGGTGCATTCAGCCACCACTTTTTCACAGAACATGAAACTCCAAGAACTGCAACATCCTTAACCATTTCTAGCAGCTCTTTATCACCATATTGGACCACGCTAGGCCTGACTTTTTTTCAGCCTCAAGCAGAGGACCTATCTCTCTGCAATATAGTGCATGGCAAAGTAAGGAGCAGCCTTTAATCCCTCCTTTCAGATCTTCAAACCTGGGTTTGTCTATAAACTCCAATCAGTCTAGTCATTGATCCTAAGAGCGAGTCTATAATCAGTACATGGATTCGTGGACTGCTCCACCACAACATCCTTTCTTCTGCTGTTGGACATACAGACTACATGTTATTCAAGCCAATAACTGTTTTTTGTTATGGATGCCACTATGCACCCACCATAATGTTCTAACTAAAAAAAAGTTGACTGGGGCACCTGGGTGGCTTAGTTGGTTAAGTGTCCGACTTCAGCTCAGGTCATGATCTCACAGTTTGTGGGTTCGAGCCCCGCATCGGGCTCTGTGCTGACTGCCAGCTCAGAGCCTGGAGCCTGTTTCAGATTCTGTATCTCCCTCTCTCTCTGACCCTCCCCTGCTCACGCTGTCTCTCTCTCTCTCAGAAATAAATAAAACATTTAAAAAAAATTGTTTTAAAGTTGACAATGTCAAGTGTTGGCAAGAATATAGACAATCAAGCATTCCCATTGAAAGAGTAAATTAATTCAATCATTTGAAAAAAACGGTTTGCCCTTATCTACTCAAGATAAATATCCACCTTCCCAATACTAAAAGATTCCTCCTTTACGTATATAATAACAATAACAACAAAATATGCACATATGTGCATCACGTGTTCATAGCATTATACGTAATAGCCAAAAGCTGAAAACAATCTAAAAATGCACCGACAAAAGAGGAAATAAATAATCTGAAATATGTTCACACAACAGAATGCTATACATTTGTGACAAAAATGAACAAACTACAGTGACACACAATTAGATGAATGAATCTCACAAATATAATTCGATGAAACAAAAGAACTTTGTGTAGATTCCACCTACACAAAGTTATAAACAGGCAAAACTAATCTATGTTGCTACCAATCAGATTTGTGATTACCCTTGGGGAGGGGAGTGGGGCCAGAGACTGAGGGAGGTATTAGGGGGTTGTCTGGGGTGCTGGTAATGTTCTATGTCTTGATCTGTGTGGTTCTAAGTATTAACTTTGTGAAAATTCACTGAACCATCCATTTATGATCTGCATTATTTTGACTCAAATTAGAAAAATAAAAATACTTCTAAAAAAAGAACAAAGAAAAAGAAAACTACTTCTTTAATCGAAAAGAAAAGAGGGGCACCTGGGTGGCTCAGTCAGTTGAACATCCGACTTCGGCTCAGGTCATAATTTCACAGCATAGGGCTCTCTGCTGTCAGGGAGGAGCCTCCTTGGGATTCTGTCTCCCTGTCTCTGCCCCTATCTTGCTTGTGCTCTCTCTCTCTCAAAATTAAATAAACATTTAAAAAAAGAAGGGCGCGGGGCGCCTGGGTGGCTTAGTCGGTTAAGCGTCCGACTTTCGCTTAGGTCATGATCTCGCGGTTCGTGGGTTCGAGCCCCGCGTCGGGCTCTGTGCTGACTGCCAGCTCAGAGCCTGGAGCCTGTTTCAGAGTCTGTGACTCCCTCTCTCTCTGACCCTCCCCTGCTCATGCTGTCTCTCTCTCTCTGCTAGAAATAAATAAAACATTTTTAAAAAAAAATTAAAGAAAAAAAAAAAGAAGGGCGCCTGGGTGGATCAGTCAGTTAAGCGTCCGACTTTCGCTTAGGTCATGATCTCGCGGTTCGTGGGTTCGAGCCCCGCGTCGGGCTCTGTGCTGACTGCCAGCTCAGAGCCTGGAGCCTGTTTCAGAGTCTGTGACTCCCTCTCTCTCTGACCCTCCCCTGCTCATGCTGTCTCTCTCTCTCTCTCAGAAATAAATAAAACGTTAAAAAAATTTTTAAAAACAGAAAAAAGTCTGAAGCAAATTACTTCTGTATTTGCTTCCAGAATTCTTAACAAGAGCAAAGTGCATCTGTATAGTGTGCAAGAGCCCACATTATAAATCCTGTTATGAATTTAGTACCAGGAGAGACCTTGTCTTTTCTAAGTAAATAGTATGCTACTGATTATTTTTAAATTACCCTAGTTCTTGATAATATTTTAGAAATTCAAAGCCAAATTTAATGTTCATAGTTAATTCTCTTAATCTTTTTTAAATTACTTTTATTTGTTTTTTAGAGAGAGAGTCAGACAGACAGAGAGTGCAAGCAGAGGAAAGGGGCAGAGTGGGGAGTGGGGGAGAGGGGTGGAGAGAGAGAGAGTGAGAGAGAGAGAGAGAGAGAATTCCAAGCAGGCTCCACACCTAGCACAGAGCCCAACAGGGTGCTCCACCACTCTGGGATCATGAATTATTTTTTATAAAATAAAAATTATTTATTTTTTGAGAGAGAGAGACAGAGAGAGAGTGCAAGTGGGGCGAAAGGGGTGGGTGGGGAGGGAAAGATTGAGAGAGAGAGAGAGAGAGGGAGAGAGAGAGAGAGAGAGAGAGAATCCCAAGCAGGCTCCACACCCAGCACAGAGCCCAACAGGGGACTCCACCACCCTGGGATCATGACCTGAGCCAAAATCAAGAGTCGGATGCTCAACCAACTGAGCTGATAAGAAGCCTCTCTTTTAGCCTCTGTAGACAGTAGTTTTTCTTCTGTCTTCTATCACTTTGATTTTCTATTTCTTTCTGTACTCCTATTTGCATTTTATTTAATTCTTTAAAATACGGAGCACTTCACAAATTTGCGTGTCATCCTTGTTCAGGGGCCATGCCAATCCTCTCATTCTAATTTTAGTACATGTGCTGCCAAAGCGAGCACTCAGTTTCCATTTTAATATCTTTAGTGTATATGTGCCTTTTACTTTAGGTTACCTCAAACTCTTTTTGAAGATGTTCCATCTGTCCAAGAATAAATCTTAACACATTCTCCAATCTCAACCTCATTCCAAAAACTGACTTAACTTCTGCCAAATGGGAAAAAAATCAGCAAATACTCCAGCAAAAGGCATTTTTTTTAATATCACACTTCATTTCCTATTATTATATAAGATCCCACAAAGAGAAGGAAAAATGTTACCTGAGGAATTCTAACACTTCTTGTTTAACTGTATTTGGAATTTTCCTTCTTCTCTGTTCTCCACAGAACAAGTGGAAAGTAATAATGTAACTATTAAACCCTATTTACTGGCCAAGAGAGGGAGAGAGGGAGAGGGAGAGGGAGGGAGACTGAGGGAGAAAGAGGGAGGGAGAAGGAGAGAGGAGGAAAAGGGAGGGAGGGAGAGGGAGGGAGGAAGAGGGAAAGAAAGAAAGACAGAAAGAAAGAAAGAAAGAAAAATTTCCACCACTCCGCACTGCTAAGAGCTTGCCAGCAAGAGGAGATGGGGTCAGGTTGTTGGGGGTGGGGTTAGGGCAGGACCCAAACTAGACTAACCAAACTTTAGCAACACAATTCTCATGACTTAGAGAAGGCCACTTTTGCTTAGCCACGGTTTCACAAACCTACCGCACAGGTACTGCATTAACTATGAAAGAGTTGATTTTTGCCAGTGTCAAGAAACCCAGTTTACAGAGCATACCCAGAGGATCCTATTTGCAAGTATAAAACCACCCCCAACTTTAAACAACACCTTTCCAAACAACAAAGAAATCAAGATTTAAAAGCAGAGGGAAAGGGGCACCTGGGTGGCTCAGTCGGTTAAGCGTTCGACCAGCTCAGGTCATGATCTCACGGTTCGTGGGTTCGAGCCCCGCGTCGGACTCTGTGCTGACAGCCAGCTCAGAGCCTGGAGCCTGTTTCAGATTCTGTCTCCCTCTCTCTCAGACCTTCCCCTGCTCTCTCTCTCTCTCTCTCAGAAATAAATAAAACATTTAAAAAAAAAAAGCAGGGGGAAAAAAGTGATGAAATTTTTTTCAGGAATCAAAGCTGAAAGATCTTTTAAGAAATGAAAAATTGGGGCACCTGGGTGGCTCAGTTGGTTAAGCATCCGACTTCGGCTCAGGTCATGACCTCACAGTTCGTGGGTTCAAGCCCTACATCGGGTTCTATTCTGACAGCTCAGAGCCTGGAGCCTGTTTCAGATTCTGTGTCTCCCTCTCTCTCTGCCCCTCTCCCACTCGTGCTCTGTCTCTCTTTGTCTCAAAATTAAATAAAACCAAAAGAAAATGAAAAATCGGCGAGGGGGAGGCACTTGGGTGGCTCAGTCAGTTAAGCATCCTACTCTTGATTTGGGCTCCAGTCATGATCTCATGGTTTGTAAAACCTAGCCCCGGGTCAGAATTCTCTTTCTTCCTCTCTCTGTGCCCTCCCCAGCTCTCATTCTCTCCCTTGCTCTCAAAAATAAATACATATATTTTTTTAAATAAAAGGAGGGGCGCCTGGGTGGCTCAGTCAGTTAGGCATCTGACTTCAGTTCAAGTCATGATCCTGCAGTCCATGAGTTCAAGCCCCATATTGGGCTCTGTGCTGNTGTCTCCCTCTCTCTCAGACCTTCCCCTGCTCTCTCTCTCTCTCTCTCAGAAATAAATAAAACATTTAAAAAAAAAAAGCAGGGGGAAAAAAGTGATGAAATTTTTTTCAGGAATCAAAGCTGAAAGATCTTTTAAGAAATGAAAAATTGGGGCACCTGGGTGGCTCAGTTGGTTAAGCATCCGACTTCGGCTCAGGTCATGACCTCACAGTTCGTGGGTTCAAGCCCTACATCGGGTTCTGTGCTGACAGCTAGCTCAGAGCCTGGAGCCTGATTTGGATTCTGTGTCTCCCTCTCTTTCTGACCCTCCCCTGCTCACGCTGTCTCTATCTCTCTCTCAAAAACAAATAAAACATTNCGAGGGGGAGGCACTTGGGTGGCTCAGTCAGTTAAGCATCCTACTCTTGATTTGGGCTCCAGTCATGATCTCATGGTTTGTAAAACCTAGCCCCGGGTCAGAATTCTCTTTCTTCCTCTCTCTGTGCCCTCCCCAGCTCTCATTCTCTCCCTTGCTCTCAAAAATAAATACATATATTTTTTTAAATAAAAGGAGGGGCGCCTGGGTGGCTCAGTCAGTTAGGCATCTGACTTCAGTTCAAGTCATGATCCTGCAGTCCATGAGTTCAAGCCCCATATTGGGCTCTGTGCTGAAAGCCTGCTTTGGATTCTATGTCTCCCTCTCTCTCTGCCCCTCCCCTGTTCATGCTCTGTCTTTCTGTTTCAAAAGCAAATAAAAACTGTAAAATAATTTTTTTTTAAATATTTAAATAAAAAAAGGAAAGCAGAAAGAAAAGAGCTGCCCTGGCCAGCCAGAGTTTCCCTATCGCTTCAGCCCCCATCCTCTGATCCAGTTTGGAAGACTAAGATGTAAAACCCCTGCTGGAGTAAGGAAGAGGGGAGCCTGGCTAATTCTGGCAAAGGCCACTCAGACTGCCCATCTGAGATCAGCTGCTTGAAACCTGGGATCTCGGCTTTCATACAGTCAGATACCCTGCCAAAGAGCTGCAACTGCTTAGTCTTAGGGCCTACANCCTTTTTTTTTTTTTTTTTTTTTAGAGACAGAGTGTGCGTGCAACTCTGGGGGGTGAGGGCAGAGAGGGGAAGAAAGAGAGAGAGGCAGAGAGACACAGGAGAATCGCAAACAGGCTCCACGCTCAGCAAAGAGCTGGATGAAGGCCTTGACCCCATGTCCCTGGGATCATGACCTGATCTAAAATCAAGACTGGGATGCTCAACCAACTGAGCCACCCAGATGCCCCTGATAATAACAGTTTTACTGAGATAAAATTCACATACCATACAATTCACCCTTTCAAAGTACACAGCTCAGTGAGTTTTAGTATATTTGAGGGTATCTAGCTTCAGAACACTTTCTTTACCCCAGAAAGAAGCCCTGTACTCTTTAGTAGTCACTTACCATTCTTCCCTTCCCTAGCCCGAGGCAAGCACTAATGCACTCTCCAGATCTACAGATTTGCCTATTCTGTATACTTCACATAAATGGAATCACACAATATGTGGCCTTTTGTGACTGGCTCCTTTAGTATAGCATAATGTTTTCCAGGTTCATCCATATTCTTACATATATCAGTGTGCAATACTGTGATTTATAAGAAATATTTTTCATATATGTTTGGTCTTCGTCCATGTTTCTGGCACCCAGCTCCCAAAGCCCTTGGAATTTCCTGAGGGATAAAGAGCAATGGGAACATCTTTCCTTATAAATGTTTGACCTTTTATCCTCAGTCTCTGTAATCATTTCGGACCCCTGAAGGTAAAAGAGGTGTCTTATTCCTAACAAGCCTCTTTCTACCACAACTGGGTTTATGCTAATGAAGTGACTTTTGGAAAGCACTTCATTGGCTGCCACATGAACCAACCAGGAATAGAAGGTTGGAATTTTTTTAGTCCCACCCCCAGACCTCCAGGGATGAGCAAGGGGTTAGAGATAGAGTGTAATCACCAAGAGCCAATGATTTAATCAATTGTGCCTAAGTCAAGAAGCCACCATAAAACCCAAAGGGGCAGAGTTCAGAGAGCTTCCAGGTTGGTGAACACACGTAGACTAGATTTAGGAAGAATCTGGAGACGGCATGGAAGTTCCATGCCCCTTCCCACATATCTTGTCTTATGTATCTCTTCATCTGGTTGTTGATTCATATCCTTTGCAATAAATTGGTAATCTAGTGAGCAAATGGGTTTCCTAAGGTCTGTGAGCAGCTCTAGAAAACTAATCAAACCCAAAGAAGGGTTTGTGGGACCCTCTGATAGCCAGCTGGTGGGAAGCACAGGTGATTACCTGGGCTTGCGGTTGGCATCTGAAGTAGGGCAGTCTTATGGGATTGAACCCTTAACCTATGGAATCTGACACTTTCTCCAGGTAGATAGTGTCACAATCGAATTGAATTGTAGGACATCCAGCTGGTGTCTGAAGAATTGGTTTGGATACGTGGGAACACCCCCACCCACACTGGAATTGGTATCAGCACCCTTTCATAACTCTCCCCTCTTGGCTCTTAAGAAATCATGCTTTCCCAGTTCTCTTCCTGCTTCTATTCCTATTCATTCACATTGTCTTTTAGTGGATTCTCTTCCTCTACCCACTTTTTCTTTTTTTAAAGATTTTATTTTTAAGTAATTGCTAAACCCAACACGGGGCTTAAATTCACAACCCCAAGATCAGGAGCCACATGCTCCACTGACTGAACTAGCCACGTATCCCTTCCTCTACACAGTTTTTTTTTTAATGTTTTATTTATTTCTGAGAGAGAGAGAGACAGCGTGAGCAGGGGAGCGTCAGAGAGAGAGGGAGAGAGATACAGAATCGGAAGACAAGCTCCAGGTTCTGAGCTAGCTGTCAGCACAGAGCCCGACACGGGGCTCGAACCCACGAACCGTGAGATCATGACCTGAGCCAAAGCTGGATGCTCAACCGACTGAGCCACCCAGGCGCCCCTTTCTTACCTTATTAAAGAGGAAGATAACTAGCACAGGAGTACTTGAAATTTTCAACTTACTTGTTTCAACAAGATTATTTACTCCCAAGACTTCTCATCAAATATTGATAAGATCAATATTTTATTTTAATTTTAACCAAAGCTGAATAAAAATGGAAGATAAATATTTTTATTTCCACACTCCCTCTCTTGGCATGCAATATTTTGGCCATGGCTTACCTCTCAGTCCCATCTCTTACCAGGGGTTCCCTTCATGTCTGAGCTCTGTCCATATGGAACTATGGGCAGTTTCTTGAAAGTGCCACGCCACTTACAATTTTGTGCCTGTGCTCCCCATATCAATCTTACCCAAATCTTAAGGAAAAGGCTGATGCCTATAGACAGCTGGTTTATAAATGCATCTATAACACTTGATTACAGTTTTTGATTTGTGTCTAGTGCCCCTACTAGGCTGTAACTTTCTCAGAAAACAGAAGCCATGCCATTCATTTTTCTCCCCAGAACCCAGCTAAGTGCCCAGTATAAATGTTCAATAATTTGTGGATCTACCTACCAAATAAATCATCTTTTTTACAAGCTAAAAACATCCAGAATAATAATGGGAGTTGAATTGAGAGGAAAATCCATGAGGTAAGTGTCCAAGTCTGCAAATAACTCGGGGAGATTGGGACTGATGGGTTACCCAAAGAGAATAATAGTAGACTTAAGTAGTAAAAGTAAAGAGGATAGTCCCTAGTGTAAGGCTTGAAGGACAAAGGAGTTTTGTACCTACATGGATGAAAGCACAATGGGAAACCAACTGAATGGCAATACTGCCTCCCAGTGGCACCTAGGATAGAAGCCTCCATACCAGAGCACTTGTACAGAATAGCTTTCTCACACTGAGTGGTTCTGGCCTATGAACTGTGCCAGGGACCTCTCACTTTATCTCATTTAATTAGCACGACAACCTCTTGTAGGGACACAGCATGTCACTTGGGGGTTACATGCACAGACTGTGGAGCCAGGCTCTCTGGCTCTCCCATTTACTAGTTGGTGTGAACCTGGACAAAGTATTGAAATTCTCTGCATATTTTACAACCTATAAAATAGAGATAATTTTAGTATCCACCATATAGGGTTCTTTTTTTTTTTTTTTTTGGCTGGATACAAACCATATAGGGTTCTTAATAAGGGATAACCTAAAAAAATTTTTTTAATGTTTATTTTTGAGAGAGAGAGGGAGCATAAGCGGGAAAGGAGCCGAGAGAGAGAGGGAGACATAGAATCCAAAGCAGACTCCAGGCTCTAGACTGTCAGCACAGAGCCTGACACGGGGCTCAAACCCACAAACTGTGAGATCATGACCTGAGCCGAAGTGGGATGCTTAACCGATTGAGCCACCCAGGCATCCCATGAGGGATAAAAGTTTTTTTTAACAATTCTATACATTACTCAGTGCTTACCACAATAAGTGTGGTTACCATCTGTCACCAACAGCGTTTTTGGTGACTTGTTTTAGTGACAATCTTATGGACTGTATTCTCTATGTTGTACTTTTCATCTCTGTGACTTATTTATTTTATAACTGGAAGTTAATCGTTCTTAATCCCCTTTATCTATTTCACCCACCCCCTACAGACCTCCCCTTTAGCAACCACCAGTTTGTTCTCTGTTTAAGAGTCTGATTTTTTTTTGTTTGTCTCTTTATTTCTTAGATTCCACATATGAGTGAAATCATAAGGTATTTTTCTTTCTCTATCTCACTTATTTCATTTAGCGTTATACTCTCTAGGTCCATTCATATTGTTGTAAATGTCAAGATCTCATTCTTTATTATGGCTGAGTAATATTCCATTGTATGTGTCTATATATATCTCACATCTTTATCCATTCATCTCTTGGTGGATGCTTGGGTTGCTTCCATAGCTTTGCTACTGTAAATAATGCTGCAATAAACATAGTGGTGGATATATCTTTTCTAATTAGTGCTTATCATTTTCTGTGGGTAAATGCCAAATAGTGGAATTAGTGGACCATGGTATTTCTACTTTTAATTTTTTGAGGAAACTCCATACTGTTTTCCATACTAGCTGTATCAATTTACATTTTCACCAACAATGCACAAGGGTTCTTTATTCTCTACATCCTTGCCAACACCTGTTTTTTCTTCTCTTTTTTATTTTAGCCATCTGACAGGTGTAAGGCAGAGGAAAAAATCTCAAAAGGGTACTTGCCAGCACAGCAAACGCCATATAAATATTAGCTATTATTATTTCCTTTTTCCTGATGAGAAGACTGTTAAATAAATTGAGCCTATAGTAGGAACTCAATAAATATAACTTCCTTTGCTTTTTTCCCCTTATATCTTGGCTCCTTCAGGTGTTGCACTCCTTAGTGGTCCTGAAAGTCAAATACGGGACTCTCAAATATCCCAAGGAAGTCAGTTCCTAAAAGTTAAGTGTCATTAAGGTCATTAAGTGTCAGACTCTTGATTTCGGCTCAGGTCATGACCTTACAGTGGTGAGATCGAGCCCCATGTCAGGCTCCATGAGCATGGAGCCTGCTTGGGATTTTCTCTCTCTTCCTCTGCCCCTCACCCCCACATGTGCTGTCTCTCAAAATAAATAAACATTAAAAAAAAAAAAAAGTCCAGAGACAAGTGGCTCTGGAAAAGAGCACTCCCCAGGGCACTCATTATTATTGGAGTGAAGACTTTCCCAGTAACAAAATTCACCCTACTCAAAACAAAATGCACAGAGACTGTAAAAATCAACTAAGATTTGTTCAGGAAACCATATTTTAAGGAATATTCAAATAAGTATAATCTGCCCAGAGCCCACTTTTGCCCACTTTGCCTACAGGAGCTGAGAGACCAGTGATCATTTTCAAGATTAGGCTAATAACAACTTACTAGAGACTCTATTCTCTCCTTGCTCTCCTAATGGTATCAGAAACATAAAATTCATAAAAATAATGGCTTCCAAATGACATGACATTTTTGTGATTATAGACTGTCCACCCCAGTCCACATTTGCAATGAGGTGTATCTTTACCAGGTAAGATTGATTAGCAGATCTGCACATTAGTAGCAAAGAGGCTCATTTCCTACTCGTAAAGTTCTCCATGAGTCTTCAAGATTCCTGGGGTGTTCTATTTGAGAGACTGAACATACAAACAGTAGCCAGATAATACATAAAAACAGAACTCTGGGAGTTCCTGGCTGACTCAGTCAGTAGAGCATGCAACTCAGGGCCATGAGTTCTAGCCGTATATTGGGCACAGAGTTTACTTAAAAACCAAAAAGCAGAACTCTGATCACCCAACCTGAAGAAGCCTACCCACGAAACCAGTCCCCTTATCTATAATAAACAGCTCAGGAAGTCAGCCTGCTATAAATCAGACTTACAGAGGTCAGGCTGCTGCTGTCTCTAGTGAGAGTTCAGGATGACAAACCAAAACCCCTGTAGCAATTGGCCCAAAGCAACCAGGTCTTGATTAATAAATGACAGCTTCCCTCAATTTTGTGACCACTTCTAATTTAGGACCAACCAGAGAAAGCCAAATATGTGCCCCAAACCAATCACGTAGAATGGCCCTGCTCCTAGTTAGTCCAACTACAACTTTTCCATGCAAACAAGCCTTGAATCAAGGTATACCTGAAACCTTCTCCTCTCCCACTCCACTATAAAGCTTTTCCACTTCTCTGCCTGCCTTTGACTCTCTGCCAAAACTCAAGCGTCTGCAGCTGACCTACTTGCTATTCAGCAAGCTCTGAATAAATAGCCTTTGATTTTATTTGGTTGGTCTTTGCTTACTTCCACATGTTTTGTACCTAATAATTTCATGAAAAATTAATTTCCAAACCCTCTTAAAAAGATATTGGCTTGTATTGTTTAAATGCGTTATTTCTAAAACCATTCATAAAGTTAGAGCAGAACATCATTCTTCACATCATCTTAATAACCTAGGTCTACCTGCTTAAGTGCTCACCTTTCTGTAGATCTTTCCGGAAACGCAGCAGCTTCCTTCTACCCTCAGGGGCTGTGGACTTAGTGTCGAAACTGGTAAGCAGAGAACACGCCACGCCCAAGCCAACCCCCAAGAGAGAACTACAATTCCCAGCAGCTCGCGCAGACGTCGGGCCACGGCCATAGCGCGCCTGCGCAGTGACAGAGACTCCGGCTGTGTGATTCCCGCCAATTCTTGTAATCCTGAGGACCGTGAGTCCCGCGCTCCATGGAGACTTTTAACCCCGCCGAGCTACCGGAGCTGCTTAACCTTTATTACCGGAGGCTTTTCCCCTACGCTCAATACTATCGCTGGCTCAACTATGGAGGAGGTGATGGAAGCCGGGAGCGGAGTGGGCAGTGGTTCTGAGGGGACTGTGAGGAGGTTCTGGGAGGCTACCTTAGAATGACAATACTAAGTGCTTCGTATGCACTGCGCTTTGTGCCAGGCGCCTTCGCGCACTATCTCGAGCCCTCCGCGCCACCTCTGAGGTGTAAATGGGCCAAAAGAGGTTATGGTAACCAGCTTCCGGCCACATAGAGAAAGGCCGAGCCGCTGCCCCTTCCTCTACGAGGTCAGACTCCAGTTCAGTGCCCTGTTTACCCGCCGCGGCGCCTGAACCAGGGAGATTACTGGGTCATAGCTTGAAGCTGCAGAGGCATGTTCTGTATCAGGGACAAGTGGGGCATCTCCCGGGCGAGGGGAGGTACTGAACTTTTTGTAGCTGAGCTTATTAATGCCCACCGAAGAGAGACAGATGGCATTACATATTTAAAATACTGTGTCTTCATTTTTACTTTTTCCTATCAGATGCAGGATAGTAAGCCCCTTCAAATTAGGAACTGTCTTTTTTTTTTTTTTAACGTTTATTCCTTTTTGAGAGACAGAGAGAGACAAAGCATGAGTGAGGGAGGGGTACAGAGAGAGGGAGACAGAATCTGAAGTAGGCTCCAGGGCTGCTCCGTCCGCAGTGCTCGAACCCAGGAACCGGGAGATCATGACCTGAGCCAAAGTCGGAGGCTTGACTCACTGAGACACCCAGGCGCCCCTGTCTTTTTTTTTTTTTTTTAACATGTACCACACCGTTGAGCACACAGACTCATTAAAAATATCTTCTTATTGGGGCGCCTGGGTGGCTTATTCGGTTAAGCGTCCGACTTTCGCTTAGGTCATGATCTCGCGGTTCGTGGGTTCGAGCCCCGCGTCGGGCTCTGTGCTGACTGCCAGCTCAGAGCCTGGAGCCTGTTTCAGTCTGTGACTCCCTCTCTCTCTGGCCCTCCCCTGCTCAGGCTGTCTCTCTCTCTCTTAGAAATAAATTAAAAAAATATATATATCTTCTTATTGGTAAATGTTATAATGCCCTGTGCTGAATAAAGTACCAAACTAACTTTAAAATTGTATATTTATTTTGCAGTGACAAAGAATTACTTTCAACACCGTGAATTTTCATTCACATTGAAAGATGATATTTACATTCGCTACCAATCCTTCAACAACCAGAGTGATCTGGAAAAGGAGATGCAGAAAATGAATCCATACAAGATTGATATAGGCGCAGTATACTCTCACAGAGTAAGAAATCAATTTTTTATGTATTTTGTTTCTTTTAAAAAAAATTTTTGTAGTTTCTTTTTGAGACAGAGAGAGACAGAACATGAGAGGGGGAGATAGAACATGAGTGGGGGAGGGGCAGAGAGAGAGGGAGACACAGAACCCAAAGTAGGCTCCAGGCTCTGAGCTGTCAGGACAGAGCCTGATGTGGGGATCAAACCCACAAACTGTGAGATCATGACCTGAGCTGAAGTCAGACGCTCAACTGACTGAGCCACTCAGGTCCCTCCATTATTTTAATTTTTAAAAATCTCTACACCCATCATGGAGCTCAAACTTACAACCCAGAGATCAAGAGTCTCATGCTCTACCAACTGAGCCAGCCAGGTATTCCTATTTTTTTTTTAACACAATTTTTCCTATCTATAATTTTTCTCTGGTCTCTTCAGAAGTCCTAAAGTCAGATATTACATGTCTTAAACTGATTCACTAATTTTTTTCTTCCTATTTTCTATATTTTGTCCTTTGGCCCTACTTTCTAGGGAATTTCTTCAGAGGTTTTCATTTCTGCTATTTTAATTTCCAAGAACTTTTTTTTCATTGATATGTCTTATCTGAGGATATCAGTAATAGTTGTTTTTTTAAATTTTCTTCTGTTGTACAGTCTTGTTTTCTCAAAGTTGCTTTTTTTCCTGTTTTTTCCCCCTCTTAGAGGCTTTCCTCATAAGTCTGTAATTTCTTACATATTGCTTATACTTAAAAATAGAGTAGTAAAGAGGGCTCCTTCCTGGGTTGCTCAGTAAAGCATCCAACTTCAGCTCAGGTCATGATTTCACAGTTCATGAGTTCGAGCCCTGTGTGGCTTTGTGGTAACAGCCTGGAGCTTACTTCAGATTCTGTGTCTCCCTCTCTCTCTGCCTTTCCCCCACTCATGCTCTGTCTCTCTCTTTCTCTCTCTCTCAAAACTAAATAAACATTTAAAAAATAGAGTACTAAAAAAGCTGATTGGAAGTTCTATATACATGGCTGAGATTTCTTTATTACAAGGTGATCTGGCTTGGTCATCTTTTTGGGAGGAAGCTCTGATGTCAGTTTCTCTAGATCTTTGCTTGAATGAAAACTCCACTAGCACAGAGATCTGTTTTGATCACTGATCTATATTCCTAGAGCCTTTAACAGTGCCTGACATTCCTGTTCAGATTCCTCAGCTAGGAGTCTTCTGGTCTCCTCCCTGGGTGGCAGTGATAGGGTATAGATGTGGGGGAAGAGGGCTGGGTCTCAACTTTCCACATGTAAATGTCCACTTAATCCCCTGTATATCAGTACAACACATCTTTCTCCACCTGTATTTGTTGTTCCTGCCCCCCATCCCAGTCCAGAAACCCACTGTTTGAGGTTCTCCAGATTATAATTTAGGTGTTTTTGCAGTCACCTAGCTCTGCAGAGTTAATGGAGGAATCTGGGGAACTGCTTCATGAATAGAGTTTTAACCAGTTCTCTTATTTTTAGTCTTAGCTTTACCACCACCACTACCACCACCTCCCCCCACACACACACACACACACACTTACTCCAGAGATACCCATTGTGACCAGAGTTTTTTAGGGATGCTGAGGTGTAAATTGGGTTGCTTTTTATCTTTCTTTACTGAGAGCTGAAGATTCAGCCCTTATGGGGGCGCCTGAGTGGCTCAGTCGGTTGAGCATCTGACTTCGGCTCAATTCATGACCTCNTTTTTTGGTATCCTTATAAAAATTGTGGTGGTATTTTCCCCTAAAGACATGCCTTTTTTTTTTTTTTTTAATATTTATTTTTGAGAGAGAGCGCGCGCCAGCGAGTGGGAGGGGGGCAGGGGCACCAGGGACAGAGGATCCAAAGTGGGCTCCACACTGATAGCAGTGAGCCCATTGTGGGGCTCAAACTTACAAACCATGGTATCATGACCTGAGCCAAAGTTGGACGCCCAACTGACTAAGCCGCCCAGACTCAGAAATGCCCCAAGACATGCCTTTCATAAGAAAATCTTTACTATCATTTTTGTGCATGTTTAGAAGAGCAAGATAAGTATCTGTATTCAGTCTGCCTTATATATCTGGTGATCTATAACCTCAAAGGAGGCTATTTACAGCATAAGCCAAAGGCTCAGTTTGAACTAATTGAGATCTTTGGGATTATTGAAAATTTTTATTATTTTTTTAAAGATTTTATTTTAAGTAATCACTACACCCAACGAGAGACTTGAAGTCACAACCCTGAGATGGAGTTGCATGCTCTACTGACTGAGCCAGCCAGGCACTCCTATTGAAAAATTTTAAATACATTTTTGTTACTTATATGTCCGGTTACAATTAAAGGTCCTTAAAACAGCTTGCAATAGGGCATTAATTATTTGTATGTGCTTTTTTCCTTATCAGAATCCTAAAAATGTATTATTATGATTTTTAATAACAAATATTTGTTATTCAAAGTTGCATGTCAATTATATCTCAGTAGAACTGAAAAAAATATTTATGGCAATATAGATTTATCAAAACTTGTTTTAAGTAAATGTATACTGTCATCAATTCTGGATGCACAGAATCCAAATTTATGAACTTTAACTGAAATAGAATTGGCATGGTATTAGGGTTCGCTCGTTTCTCCTTGGCCACTTTTTTTGTGTGGGTGGAAAGTAGCATAATTGGCAGCATGACAGCTCTTATAGAAACTGATGGATATTTTTGGTTTGGATTTTTTTTGTTTGTTTTCTGTTATATATATATTTATTTATTTAAAATACTTTAAAAATATATATATTTTTCTCTACTTATAGCCCAATCAACACAATACAGTGAAGCTGGGAGCTTTCCAGGCTCAGGAAAAAGAATTGGTGTTTGACATTGACATGACAGACTATGACGATGTGAGGAGATGTTGTAGGTAAGTGCTACATGCCTTGCTGGTAGGGTGGGTGATATCACTAACAGTGAGTAATGATGCCTCTGCTCCAGTTCTGCAGATATATGTTCTAAGTGCTGGACCCTCATGACGATGGCCATACACATAATCGACCGAGCACTGAAGGGCAAGTATTGGCAGTGCCTGAGTGGGGTCAAATGCAAGAATCTATTTTCCTCTGAATATTTGTCTATCTATACCACTTTATAATCAACTCTCATAAATTTCTAACATGTTTCATTGAAACATATGACCAGAAAATAAAAGATTAGAATAAGGTTATAATTTAAATTCTAATAAAGCTGTTGATCAAACCGGTGAGTTTTTTCCCAATTCAGTTATCTGTTGAGCAGCTCTGTCTACTACATACTGCCCTAGGTGAGGGAAAGAAATATGAAAGATAATGATTACCTCAAGTAGGGTATGCAGTATAAGAAGAAGACAAATAAAATTGAGGATTATATTTATGTTAAGTAATATGCACAGCATTCCATGGAGATATAGAATAGCAGGAGTGCATACAGGTATGGGAAAAGACTGAATCAGAAAAGGCTTCCTAGAAAAGATGATGGTAAAGATGATAATGATATTAAAAATAGCCAACTCTTGTTCTCATTTCTGCAGTACATATACTAAAAATAGCTAATTCTTATATAGGGTGCTTATTATGTACCAGGCACTGTTCTAAACACTTTAAATTTATTAACTGTTTTAATATCCCTACACTGGGTCTTTAATGATAAATGGCACTTGTTCAGGGAGAGAAATGGAAATGATGGGGCATGAAGAAATTCTTGGCAGAGACCAGAATAGAGAGACCATGAAGGCAAAAGCATGGAGGACACAGAAAACTACAAATAATTCAGTATAGTTAATGTGAGTACATGTGCATAAGAGGTAAAAGTGAAGCTAAGGAAGTAAGCAAGAACCAGGAGTTTATAAATTTATTTCTAGATTTTAAAACCTATTATTTCTCCCTCTTCAGAGGACTTTGGATTTAAGCATCGTCTCTGGGTATATTCTGGAAGGAGAGGTGTTCATTGTTGGGTCTGTGATGAATCAGTTAGAAAATTGTCCTCTGCAGTACGTTCTGGGATAGTTGAGTACTTGAGTCTTGTAAAGGTAAGATCTTAATGATAATTTACATTTCTTTGTTTGCTAGATGTTACCAAGCCTGAAATGTTTAGTGACAAAATTAAACTTTTATAGAATCCACATTCCAGAGTAGATTATCTTACCAGCAAATCAAATAATTGTAGTAGCTACATTTTTTAAGATCTTTGTGGCAAAAGGAAAATTACTTTTCTGGTTCAATTATGTCAAGTAAAGGTAACCCAGAAAGTTACAAGTATTGAGACTATAGAAAATAGCATCTAAGCTTTTAGATGTTGACAGGTTTTTTTTTTAACCAGTAGCTTTAGAACACATTAAAGACATTTTTAAATTATTTCATATACTTTATTTCATATACTTTTTTGATGGTTTATTTTTCAGGGTGGTCAAGACGTTAAAAAGAAAGTCCACCTAAGTGAAAAAATTCACCCTTTTGTCAGGTCTGTTGGAAAAGACTATGCAGTTTAAGTTGTGTCTGGTTTACTTGCATGTGCCTTTAGAATTGCCTTGTTAATCAATTTTCCCTACTGGGATAGCACTTTACAGTGATAATAATGATACAATGTATATAATGACACAATGAGTACTTCATGCTGCAGTATTCATGATAGGTGTTTTACAAATGTTCTCATTGGTTTAACAATAACTTCACGAGGGACATGATGGTATCTTCATTTACAGATGAAGAAAGTGGGATTTGAAAAGACTGTATAATTTGCTTGGCACCACACAAGTAACTATTATTCAGGATTCATATCCTGGTCTGCCTGATTTCAAAACCCATACTCTTCCCACTGAATTCACTACTTCTCTGCGTGAAAAGAGCATTGCATTAAGAATAAGAATCTCTAGGGGCGCCTGGGTGGCTCAGTCGGCTAAGTGTCCGACTTGGGCTCAGGTCATGATCTCACGGTTCGCGGGTTTGAGTCCTGCGTCGGGCTCTGTGCTGACAGCTAGCTCAGAGCCTAGAGCCTGCTTCAGATTCTGTATATCCTCTCTCTCTGACCCTCCCCTGCTCACGCTGCCTCTCTCTCTCAGAGAAATAAATAAAACATAAAAAAAAAATTTTAAAGAATAAGAATCTCTATTCTGCAACTTACTGAGACCTTAATAAAATATTAGAGCCTCTGTTTCCTTTATTTAACTCTATGATGGGAAAAACAACATCTCCTATCTCAGAGTTGTGGCAAAGATTAAATGAAACAGTAGATGTGAAGTCTGCAAAATGCTAAGCACTATATAATTGTTGAGATGTTAAAGCAAGTAATTCAGAGTTAGAAACATATACTCTATCCCACATTCTACTATTATTATGTTGTCCTGGCTTGGTTGCTGTCTTCCTTTTATGATGCTATTAAACTTCTAAGTTGTAGAGTTTAAGAAATAAACATTTCTTGGGACCCCTGAGTGGCTCAGTCGGTTAAGCATCCAATTCTTGATCTCAGTTCAGATATTGATCTCAGGGTTGTAAATTTAAGCCTGTGAAGCCTACTTAAAAAAAAAAAGTAAACATTTCTTGAATATCTATTCTAAGCCAGGTACTATCTACAGTAGGTTCTTACCCCTTAGAATGTCTTAGTTAACTCTCTCATAACCCTGCAAAGGGGTATTATCCCCATTTTACATAGCTAAACTCTATTTGTATTTTTCTGATTAGACTGATACATGCTCATTTAAAAAAATTTTTTTTCAGTAGAAGTAAACACTAGCTATCCAAATAGCAACAAATGCTATGCAGTGTATGTATTGCTAATAGTATTAGGACTTTGTTATTGTTATTCCTACAGAAAATCTATAAACATAATAAAAAAATACTTTGAAGACTATGCTCTAGTTGATCAAGATATTCTTGAAAATAAAGAAAGCTGGGATAAGATCTTACCCCTTGTTCCTGAAAATATCCTTTCCCAAGACCATTTCCATGTGAGCTACATATGTTTATCTAGGATATTAATAAATGTGTTCTGCCTGTATATTCTCATGTACTTTTATAAATTTAATCTTTTTACATAAAACATCTGTTTTTCTGCATTTTAGTATCTCTAGTCTGGAATATAATAAAAAATGAGGCCATTTCAGAAAGAAATTTCCTCATTTTGGAAGTTGATCCTCATAGAATTAATGGATTCTTAAAACAATGCTGAATCATGTAGTCAAAATATGTACAGACCTCAGAAAGCTTTTATATTAAACCTGGTATTTATTTTGGCATTCTTTCTGTTATATCAGTATATTTTTACAGAGGAATGTTTTAAGGATATGTGTTCAATTAGTATTTGCATTTTAGAGGGGCACCTTGGTGGCTTAGTCATTTAAGCATCCGACTATCGATTTTGGCTCAAGTCATGATCTCATAGTTTTGTACATTCAAGCCCTGCATCAGGCTCTGTGCTCGCATTGTGGAACCTACTTGGGATTCTCTCTCTCTATCTCTCCCCCACTCATGCTGTCTCTGCCTCTCTCAAGACAAATAAATAAACTTAAAAATATATATATTTGCATTTTAGAAAACAATAATTACTTCCTAGTAAACTTTCAATTATCCTTGTAACATATACTGAAAATAAGTTGTTCATTGATATGTCCTAAACATGTGTGTTCCTTAATGACTCATCACCAATTCATGAGAAACTTCAGCAAAACTTCCACAGGTATCACAATTCACTTCAGCGTTGGGAGTATTTGAAGAAAGCCATCAGCTCTCAGGTATATGCCATCAAAATCTCTGTTATAAATATAATAATGTAATTCTTAATTAAATTCTGATTGTTTTTGCTTAGTAAGTTAAAGATCATTGAAAATCATTTTTAACCACTTTTAAAGAAATCTTCAACAGTTCTTACTGATCCTCATGCTAGACTTGTACCTGCTTTTAGGATAATACAAAAAACGACAAATGTGGACCCTGGCTTGAGTGGGAGATCATGCTCCAGTACTGTTTTCCACGGCTGGATATCAATGTTAGCAAAGGAATCAATCATTTGCTGAAGAGCCCTTTTAGTGTTCATCCTAAAACAGGTACAATGTAAAGAAAGTAAAGAAAATTAGAAGGAAAATGAAAGTTTTCATTGTTGATTAGTACCTACCGGATGAGTTTCCACTACATAAATAATTTTCATCTGGGTTTCTGAGGTTCGGTGTTAGAATTCTAGAGGAACTTAGAAATCACGGGACAATATTTCTTACTGTACAGATGAGAAAACAGTGGTCCAACAGGTTAACGAGACTTGTCTGCAGTCATAAAACAAATTGTGGCAGAGCTAGGAACAGAACTCACTTCTTAAACCACAAATTTCTATGCTATTCCCATTATGCTTCCTCCCTCAGTTCTCTCTCCACAGTTTTAACTTTCCTCCTTCACATTTTTCTTTTTCTTTTTCTTTTTTCTTTTTTTTAATTTCTGAGAAAGAGACAGCACGAGCAGGGGAGGGTCAGAGAGAGAGGGAGATACAGAATCCAAAACACGCTCCAGGCTCTGAGCTAGCTGTCAGCACAGTGCCTGACGTGGGGCTCGAACCCACAAACCGCAAGATCATGACCTGAGCCAAAACCCGATGCTTAACCGACTGAGCCACCCAGGAGCCCCACCTCCTTCACATTTTTCTTAGGTGTTTTGATGGAATGAAACTGACTTTAAAATAGATATAAAGGTGGCTATATTGATCTAAACTTTGCTTTATCCAACCAGGAGACATATGTAGTTACACATAGTTGTCCTTTTTAGAACTAATATCCAATAAATAATCAATAATCCAACCTTCCACTCGCTGTGGGATATTAGCCAAACTACTCTCTGTGCCTTGGTTTTCTCATCTGAAATAGAGATAATAATAGTACCTACTTTAGTGGGTTATTGTAAAGATCTAAAATGTAAAGGGCNATTAAATAAATAAATAAATAAAATAAAATGTAAAGGGCCTAATAAAGTGTCTGTCACACATTCAATTCTCCCAAATTGCCTAGTTTCCTTTAATAATCTATAATAATTCTCTAATCCATATATTTGCATAGCTCCTTTTCAAGCCTGTCAACTCTGTTTTCAGCTTCTTTTGGTAATAAGTTTAATATTTCTTAATATATTTTTTAACTTAATTCTAAAACTTTAGTGGGTATAGGGCGCCTGGGTGGCTCAGTCAGTTGGGCATCCAACTTCGGCTCAGGTCATGATCTCACAGTTCATGGGTTCAAGCCCCGCATCAGGCTCCGTCCTGACAGCCAGTTTTGAGCCTGGAGCCTGTTGCAGATTCTGTGTCTCCCTCTCTCTGACCCTCCCCTCTTCATGCTGTCTCTCTCTCTCAGAAATAAATAAAAAACGTTAAAAAATTTTTTTTAATAAAAATAAAAAAACTTTTAAAAATAAATTTAAAAATAAGCAAATAAAACTTCAGTGGGTATCCCCTTATTCTAAAATTCAGTTTTGGTAAATCATTATATTCATAGGTGTATACATTTTGATTATATCATTTCTCCATTAAGTAGCTGCAGTCTTTACTCTGTCTTCAATCAGCAACTCTCAGTTCTCTTAATTATCTTAACTTGTTATTTACCTGGCATTCTTTAGATTCATTATCTCATTTTTGAGATGTGATGAATTTAATGTGGTATCCCAGTTGTGGATATTGTAAAAGGATAGTATAATGCTATCTATTTTATTCCCAAAATGCTTTCTAAAGATGCCCAACATACAGGTGTCTGTTCTGATCTCAACAAATCAAAATAATGAAATGAACTGTTTTTATCTCTGTTGTTTCATTTTCAGAACTCACTAAATCTGATATTATTCTGTACTTCTATATAAAAGGATATTAGGAAGAAGGAGATAGAAATAAAAGTAGAGATAAGAGCACTATGTGTTAGCTCAACAGTCTTTCATACCTTTTTTTTTTTTTAAGAGAAATAAAAGATGCAGCTAGTGTGGAAGTAATTTTCAACTACTGATTTTAACAGATAAGTCTAACCCTTATTCTAAGCCTTAGATTAAAATTTAGCTAAAATAACATATAGGAGAGAGCCCATAATCTGTATTTCACAGTCATCAGTTTATAACTTTTGGTTCTTACAGGTCGCATTTCTGTGCCTATTGATTTACAAAAAGTGGATCAGTTTGATCCATTTACTGTTCCAACCATAAGGTATGTTCCAGATCATTGATCATTCCTTTTTTGTTTGTGATTGGTTCCTGAATTTGAAGTAGATTGGATTAGATCCTGTCCAGAGAAGTGGCTGCTCTGACACTATATGATGATGCCCTAGTAAAGCAGCATTTTCTAGTGAGTTACACAGAACACAAGCTGCCTTTCTCTAATGAAAAGATTATAAGTTCACAGGCGCCTGGGTGGCTCAGTTGGTTAGGCATCCAACTGTTGGTTTTCGGCCCAGGTCATAATCTCATGGTTCAGGAGTTCAAGCCCTGTGTTGGGCTCTGCTCTGACAGCACAGAGTCTGCTTGGGATACTCTCTCTCCCTCCCTCTCTCTCTGACTCTCCCCTGCTCACAATCTTTCTCTCAAAATAAACATTAAAAAAAAAAAGAAGATTATAAGTTTGGGAAATAACCACTTAAATAAGTAGTTCTTCATTGTAAGATTTCCCAGTTTTTATTATGCTAATATGCATAGAAAACTCCATGCATATTAATGATTGTGATTTTTAGAATATCCCAAATTTAGGGGCGCCTGGGTGGCTTAGTCGGTTAAGCGTCCGACTTTCGCTTAGATCATGATCTCGCGGTTAGTGGGTTCGAGCCCCGCGTCGGGCTCTGTGCTGACTGCCAGCTCAGAGCCTGGAGCCTGTTTCAGTCTGTGACTCCCTCTCTCTCTGACCCTCCCCTGCTCACGCTGTCTTTCTCTCTCTCTCCTAGAAATAAATAAAAATCTTAAAAAAAAAAAAAAAGAATATCCCAAATTTAGTTGGTCATACAATTTTTTCACCAAAAGTCTTGTAGGATTTATGTGCTGTCATACACTGGGTAATGTTGACCAAGAACCAACTTTAAAATTCTCTTATTCTTGGGCAATTGCCTGGCTCATTTGGTATATGACTCTTGATCTTGGGCTCGTGAGTTCAAGCCCGATATTGAGCATAGAGTTAAATAAAAAGAGGGCAAATTCTCTTATTCTGTTATTTGTAGCTCCATCTGCCGTGAATTGGATACCATTTCCACTAATGAGGGAAAGGAGAAAAACGAAGCTGAATCTGATATCAAACATAGAACCAGAGGTACGTCAATATACTGCAGTCTCACTTTAATATAAGTTTTTTATATAGACCTCCTTCCATCAGTCCAGTAATTCATTTTCCTTGGATTTAGCCCAGAATGGATTGATGTTTATCCTGAAACCAGTTGAGTAACAAATAATGTCATAGCAATGTTTTTGTTCTTTCTTTCGTCAGTTGCTCAAATGATGCTGTTGAATACAATTTGAGTTAATAGATATTTACTAAGCAACATCTAAATGCCACAATCTATACTTATAAGATTATATTGTCAATTGGTCTGGATGATTGTTTGACTCTCACAGTCTTAGTTTCAACAGCTATTGCTTTAACACCCAGTATGTATATGGTACTTTTGTTCTTTGTTTTTGATGTATCCTGATTAGTGTTATGGTAAATATAGATCTAAACTTGAACTGTATATTCAAGAATATAAAGGAGGTAGAGAATTTATAAATCTTCCGGCTAATAGAGGTCAAACCTTCATATAACAACACCCAAGTAACATCCTATAGCAACAGAGCCAATAGAACTTTCTGGGATGATAGAAATGTAATGCACTACCCAATGTGGTACTCACTATCCACATGTGGCATAATCCACTTGAATTGTCAGAAACTGGATTTTCAATTTCTTTGTTTTTGTTTGTTTGTTTTTTAAGTATGCTGCACACCCAGTGCAGAGCTTGAACTCAAAACCATGAGATCCAAGACCTGAGCTGAGATCAAGAGTTGGATGCTGGGGGCACCTGGGTGGCTCAGTTGGTTGAGCATCTGACTTCGGCTCAGTTCATGATCTCACATTTTGTGAGTTCAAGCCCATCGGGCTCTCTGCTATCAGCACAGAGCTAACTTCAGATCCTCTGTCCCCCACCTTGTTCTGCCCTTCCCCTGCTTGCTCGCTCGCTCTCTCTCTCTCTCAAAAGTAAATAAAAATTAAAAA
>NW_027529169.1:1065012-1065712 GCF_008692635.1 Crocuta crocuta | reverse complement strand
AAAAAAAAAAAAAAAAAAAAAAAAAAAAAAGAGTTGGATGCTTAACTGACTAAGCCACCCAGGTGCCCCTCAATTTCATTTCATTTTAAATAGCCACATGTAGGGGCGCCTGGGTGGCTTAGTCGGTTAAGCGTCCGACTTTCGCTTGGGTCATGATCTCGCGGTTCGTGGGTTTGAGCCCCGCATCAGGCTCTGTGCTGACTCCAGCTCAGAGCCTGGAGCCTGTTCAGTCTGTGACTCCCTCTCTCTCTGACCCTCCCCTGCTCACGCTGTCCCTCTCTCTCTTCTAGAAATAAATAAAAATATTCAAAAATAAATAAATAAATAAATAAATAAATAGCCACATGTAGCTAGTATAATGGACAGTGCAGATCTCTGATCTCTGATTGGCTTTTCTTAGTCAAATTTTGCTACCCTTCTTTCAAAACAGAAGCTCAAATATCACTTCATTTAAAAAAAAAAAAAAACACTTCACCTATTCCAGCTCTAACATTGTAGATTCCACTATTAATGTTTGTAGAATGATTACAAACATTCAAATTAAAGTATTTGAGGGGCACCTGGGTGGCTGAGTCAGTTGAACGTCTGACTCTTGATTTCAGCCCAGGTTATGATCTCACAATTCATGGGTTTAAGTCCCACATCAGATTCGCGCTAGCAGTGCAGAGCCTGATTGGGATTCTCTCTCTCTTTCTGCCCT